>NC_134402.1:202253680-202293680 GCF_038048845.1 Mixophyes fleayi
ATGGTGTGCCTCTCTCTCCTCATTGTTCCTCACACTGTTTCTCCCTTTTTTTTACTTACATTTATATTAGCTGTTTTCCTCTCTTCTCTTTTCTTCTGTCTTCTCTCTTCTTGCTTCTTTCTTCTGTCTTGGTCCTCTCTGCGCTGCTCCTCACTGACTGGCAGGCGTGACTTGATGACATCACGTCTGGCAGTCAGTGTAAACAGAGCAGAGAGGAAGGATCACGTGAGTATCTTTCTTTTTTTTTTTTTTTTAAACCCTGCTCCCCCCACCAATGAAGGGGCGGACCCTCAAACCGCTGGACCCCCGCACCCCGTGCCTGCGCAAACAAAAGGAAAAAGGAAGAAAAAGTAAGTTAAAAAAAAAGTGAACAGTGAGGGGCCGGGCCGGGCCCCCTGGCATGCCCGGGCCCGGGTAATTAGTACCCACCCCCCCTCTTGGCGGCCCTGCTCATACCATATGGACCATTTAATCAACAGGAAAAAAGCCCCTATAGTATATTTAAAGCCAATAGTTTCCATCTCGTAGCTATATTGCACTTTAGTAATAATTTCAGAAAGATCTGGAATTAGCGGAGATTTCCAATTCTGTGCTATAGCAGCTCTGGCAGCAATAAGTATACATCCAATGACATAATGGTTATGGCGCTGGAGGTGCTGAGGATATATATGTAGTAGGGCCATAGCTGGAGAAGGGGAGATATCAATTTTAGAAACTTGTGAGATTAGATTTAAAATTTCAATGCATAACCGCTGGATTTTGGGGCATACCCAGAAAATATGCATAAGCGTACCAATTTCCCCACAACTCCTCCAACAGTATTTGGATTCTGATGGCCAGATTTTATGCAACTTATCTGGAGTAAGATACAACCTGTGAACAAGTTTAATCAACATCTCCGAATGGTTAATACATTGTGACATTTTATATATGTTTTGGAAGACTTTCTCCCTGGTATGAGCTGACATAGAGATATCTAACTCAGATTCCCAGGAGTTTTGAACTGGTAAATCACGATTATCGATGGAGGTTAAAAGTAATCTATACCATGAAGAGATGCCACCTACATGGGAAACCGGAGAGAGGAACATCTGAATACTAGGGGGAGTTGGCCTCAGTACCAAAAGAAGTGGAGGGCGAGCTTGTATCCAGTGCCTGACTTGGAGATATTTATAAAAGTCACATGCGGGAATATTATATTTAGATTGGAGCTGAGAGAAGGGGGGCAGAGACCCTCCCTCCAAAAGATCCTGTATTCGCGTCATTCCCCGCCTATACCCCAAGACAAGGCAGAGGTCAGGGATCAGTTGCGACAATGCCAATGTGGAGAGACTAGAGGACGGGAGGTGGTAATCTGGTAGAAGGGTCAACATCTTATCCTAAGTGATTAGTGAGTCTCTAACACTTTTAAGTGTAGATACTGTGCTTGGTCTACAGATTTATCCAGCCAAAAAAGATCGGCCATTGGAAATGGAGAGGAGCTATGTTGCTCAATATCTACCATGGGTTTTTTTTTGATGAGGAGGGTGCTTGCCAATCTCTGAACTGGTCTAAAATCGCAGCCTGTTGGTAGAGTTCCAATTTGGGAGTGGCTAAACCACCTCTTATTTTGGATCTAGACATTCGCTTTCTAGAAAGCCTAGGCCTCCTATTGTTCCAGATAAAGTTAAATGCAATGGTATAAAATTTCTTAAGAAGGGACATAGGGACTAAATTGGGGATGGATCGAAACAAATACAGAATTTTTGGAAGAAACATCATCTTCAAAGATGCAACTCTACCGACCCAGGATATCTCAAAGTTTATCCATGACTTTGTAAGTTTATTAAACTGACTCAACAATGTCTGATAGTTACATTCGATAACTAAATTAGGGTCCAAAGGTATATGTATGCCTAAATAGGTCAATTGAAGGGAACACCACTGAAACTTATACTGCAATTTTAGAGACTTCAGAGCATCCTGTGTAAGACCAACCCCCAAAACCTGCTTTAGCAGTATTTAGCTTATAGTAAGATACCTCTGAATATTCTTGCAAAATTCGAGATAAATCAGGTATAGAGGATTCAGGTTTCGTGACAAATAGGAATACATTGTCAGCAAAAGGACAAATTTTGTGGTGATAGTTACCAATGATGGTGCCCTCTACGTCCTCCGCCAGTCTAATCCTAGCGGCCAATGGTTCTATAACCAGAGCAAAGATCAAAGATCAGAGGGGAGAGAGGACAGCTCTGTCTAGTACCATTAGTAATCTGGAAGGCTGAAGAGAGAAATCCATTGCTGAAGACCCTGGCCAAGGGAGAGGTGTACAAACTAGTTATGGCTTGAAGGAAAGAACCTCCCAATCCAAATTTAGATAAAACAGCAATCATATATTCACAGTGGATTATATCAAACGCTTTCTCAGCGTCCAATGAAAGTAATAGTAATGGGTCCGATCTAGCTGAATGGATCTCTAATATGTGCAAATCCTCCTTAAGTTGTCTGTCTCCCAGGTACAAACCCCACCTGATCTAAGTGGATTAACTGCAGTAGTATAGTATTTAAACGGTTGACAATCATCCTAGCAAACAATTTAAGATCTAGCCGGAGAAGCGCTGTACATATCATCATCATCATCATTTATTTTTATCGCGCCAACATATTCTGTAGCACTTTACAATTGGGGACAAACATAGTAAACTAATAAACAAACTGGGTAAAACAGACAAAGAGGTGAGAAGGCCCTGCTCGCAAGCTTACAATCTATTGGACAATGGGAGTCTGACACATGAGGTAAAGTCTACATTTGCAGTCGACCAAGCCAGACTGCAAAGGTAAAAGTGACTCGTAAGCTAAATGATCCTGTCACACAACAATGTTGGTCAAGGGGTAGTTATATAACAGGTGGTAATAGGGTAATGTAGTGAGGTTAATAGGGTGGTTGAGGAATATTACAAGCTTGTCTGAAGAGGTGGGTTTTCAGAGAACGCTTGAAAGCTTGTAGACTAGAGGAGAGTCTTATTGTGCGAGGGAGAGAATTCCATAGAGTGAGTGCAGCCCGGAAAAAGTCCAGTAATCGGGAATGGGAGGATGTAATGAGTGTGGATGAGAGACGCAGATCTTGTGCAGAACGGAGTTATTATTATTATTATCTTTGACTTATAAGGTGCCACAAAGGGTCCGCAGCGCTGTACATGACATATACAGAAAACAGAACCAAGACACAACATGATACAAGAATATATACAAAAACAGGTGACAGGGTAAAGCAAAATCAGATTAACTCTAGGACAGGTAGTGAAACGGATGGTAGAAATCAGCGAGAAGAAGGCCAAGCTTAAGAAAACAGGGAAAACAGGGCTAGCGAAGCAGGCCAAGAGGTACAGAGGGTGAAGGAACAGTAGAAGGAGCACACAAGGAAAGAGGTCCCTGCTCAAGAGAGCTTACATCCTAAAGGGAAAGGGGAGACACAAAAAGGGTGGTACTAATTGGGGGAGAGAGCCAGGACAAGGAAGTTTGGAGGAGCACTGATAGACTTGAATAAAGAAATGAGTCTTAAGGGAACGCTTGAAGCCTTTGAGAGTAGATGCTAACCTGATGGAACGTGGAAGATCATTCTACAGCAGGGGAGCAGCCCGGGCAAAGTCCTGAAGACGAGAGTGAGAGGAGGTGATCAGTGAAGTAGTGAGGCGGTGGTCACGGGCAGAGCGGAGTGGGCGGGTAAGAGTGTAGGTAGAAATGAGATTGGAGATGTAGGGAGGGGAAGATTGACTAAGAGCTTTAAAGGTGAGGGTGAGGAGTTTAAATTTAATTCTGTATGGTATGGGGAGCCAATGTAGTGACTGTTGGAGGGAGACAGCAGATACAGAGCGGCGGGAGAGAAAAATGAGGCGGGCAGCAGCATTGAGGATAGACTTAAGAGGGTCAAGGCGAGAATCAGGTAGGCCAGAGAGAAGAAGGTTACAGTAGTCAAGGCAAGATATAACAAGCGAGTGAACAAGGGTTTTCGTGGTGAGAAAGGGACGCATCTTAGATATATTCCGAAGGTGGAAGTAGCAGGATTTTGAGAGGGACAGAATGTGAGGCTTGAATGAGAGGGAGGAATCAAGGATGACCCCAAGGCATCGGACTTGGGGGACAGAAATGAGGGTAGTGTTATTAACAGAAATAGGGAGGTGGGAGAGTCCTGGCAGGGGGAAAGACTATGAGCTCGGTCTTGGAAATATTGAGTTTAAGGAAGCGTTGGGACATCCAAGATGAGATGGCCGAGAGGCAGGAGGAGACACGAGACAGAAGGGAAGGGGAGAGGTCAGGGGATGAAAGATAAATTTGGGTATCATCAGCATAGAGGTGGTACTGGAGGCCAAAGGAGCGGATGAGGACACCAAGGGAAGAGGTGCAGAGGGAGAAAAGCAGTGGGCCAAGAACGGAGCCTTGAGGAACGCCAACAGGTTGGGGAAGAGGGGGTGATGTAGAATCATGAGTAGAGTCTGAGAAGGAGCGGTTGGTGAGGTAAGAGGAAAATCATGAGAGGACAGTTTTACATAGGCCTATAGATTTGAGAGTTTGCAAAAGGAGTGCGTGGTCAATGGTATCGAAGGCAGCAGAGAGGTCAAGAAGAATAAGAAGGGAGTAGTGTCTATTAGATTTAGCGAGGAGAAGGTCATTAGTGACCTTAGTGAGGGCAGTTTCAGTGGAGTGGAGGGGGCGAAAACCAGATTGGAGCGGGTCAAGGAGTGAGTGAGAGGAGAGAAAGGAGGTGATTCGGTTTTACACAACCCATTCAAGGAGTTTGCAGGCAAAAGGAAGAAGCGAAATAGGGCAATAATTAGAGAGAGAGGCGGGATCAAGGGACGGTTTCTTGAGTATCGGGGAGACAAGAGCATGTTTAAATGAGGAGGGGAAGATACCAGAGGAGAGGGAGAGGTTGAGGAGGTGTGCAAGGTGGGAGCAGGCTTCAAGAGAGAGGGAGCGGAGGAGGTGGGAGGGGATTGGGTCCTGTGTTCAAGTGGAGGGGGGGAGAGGAAGAGAGAAGGGCATAGACTTTATCTGCAGATACCGGCGTGAAGGAAGAGAAGGAGGGTGAGCTGGCAGGAGGGGAGGGGAGAAAGTAGATAGCAGCAGAGGAGGGTGAGAAGGGGGACAGAATGGGCATGGAGGGGGGAGAGGGTGGGGTAAGAAGAGACTGCTGGGAGATGTCATGACGTATAGACTCAATCTCTGAGGTGAAGTGGGTGGCAAAGTTGACAGCAGAAAGCATGGGGGGGAGTGGGAGAGGGGGAGAGGAGAGGAGGGAGTTGAAGGTGGCAAAAAACTGACGGGTGTTGGAGGATTGGGAAGAAATAAGAGCTTTAAAGAAAGATTGTTTAGAGAGGGATAGGGTCAAACTGTAAGAGGCAAGCATGAACTTGAAGTGGAGGAAGTCAGTGCGTGACTTTCTCCAGAGCCGTTCTGCACTGCGGGAGCATATTTGAAGATAGCAGGTAAGTTTAGTGTGCCACGGTTGTGGCAGGGACCGACGAAGCTTGGCGGTGACAGAAGGGGCGACAGAGTCAAGAGCAGCGGTAAGAGTGCGATTGTAAAAGTAGACAGCCTTTTTGGGGCAAGAAAGAGTGGTGATGGGGGAGAGGAGCGAGCCCAGGGAGGAGGATAAACTGGTAGGATCATCTGTATCAAGATTACGCCTGGTGAGAGTAACCTTGGGAGATGGGGATGATGAGAGGGGTAGAGAGATGCTAAAAGAGAGGAGATGGTGGTCCGAGAAAGGAAAAGGAGAATTAATGAGGTCAGAGACAGTACCAAGGTGTGAAAAAACCAGATCTAGAGAGTGGCCACTGTGTTGCGAGGGAGAGTAGGTCCATTGAGAGAGACCAAGGGAGGAAGAGAGGGAGAGAAGTTTGTTGGAGGCAGCAGGGTCTGAGGGATTGTCTATAGGGATAATAAAGTCCCCCAAGATGAGGGAGGGAAGGTCAGAGGAGAGAAAGTGAGGGAGCCAGGTGGCAAAGTGATCAAGAAATTGGGAGACAGGACCGGGAGGACAGTATATAACCGCAACACGGAGGTGAACTGGGTGTAATAGGCGGATAGAGTGTACCTCAAAGGAGGAAAGAGAGGGAGGGTTCAGGGGGAAGAACCCGAAAAGAAAAGCAGGAGGAGAGAAGTATGCCGACGCCACCACCTTGCTGTTCCCCAGGTCTTGGTGTGTGGGAGAAGGACAAGCCCCCAAAAGAGAGAGCAGCTGGAGAGGTAGTGTCCTCAGGGGATAGCCAGGTTTCAGTGATGGCAAGCAGGTTGAAGGATCTAGAGATAAAGAGATCATGGATAGAGTTCAATTTGTTACAGACTGATCTGGCATTCCAGAGACCACAGGATAGTGGAAGAGATGGAAGAGGAGAGATGTGGATGAGATTGTTGGGGTTGCTCGTCTGCAAGGGTGAGTATGATATTGAGCGAGGGGAATGACAGGAAGAGAGGATTATCAGGGTTAATGGAGCGAGGGGGAGGGTGAGGGGTGGGGCAGTGAGAGTTGGGCGATAGAAAGGGGCTAGGGGAGAGGATGGGTATAGGAAAGGAGCGGGGCGGCATGGTGAGAGACAGGGGGGACTGGGAATGAAAGAAGGGGCAAGAAGAGGGTAAGGGCAATTAGCGCAGAGGTGAAGGCAGCAACAGGGGCCAGAAGTGGGCCAGAGTGGTCTAGTTAGATATGGGCTGACAAAGTAGAGTAAGACAAGAACAAAGGAAGGACTGCAGAGAACAATGAAGTGTAGAAGGAACAAAAGGCAGTACATATAGATTTGATCCTATTAATAGCGTTCTTCCCGCACAATTTGCGAGCTCTGTTACCTAGGGTATAAAATTTCTGGTTTAACTTAGCTATAGCATTGTTAATTTGCAACAATGAGGTTTCATTAATTTTCCGACGCAAGGTCGCTAATTCAGCCTTAACTTTAAAATCCTGGGGATTACGTTTGTGGAGAGCTTCTAGAGATGCCTGCGTTTTCCTAATCGTCGCTGCAGCCTGTATTGCTGCGCCACTCATCACTGCCTCATCACGGCACACCAATGAGTGTATATTGTAGTGACTTCAGGTTTATTAGTCACCAAATAAGAGTCTGACGTGTCTCTCATTATATGAGTGCCCTCCGTATTGAGCAGAATATGTTCTGCAAGCCTCCAAGGTCTCAGCGGACGGCTTTCAACAATGGATTTCATGTGCCACACCAGGGGGCATTGTCTGACCACGTAATTGGCAGGATCTCAATTTTTTTTATGTTGAAGGGACCATTTGTCCGATAAAACCATATCAATTCTTGATTGGGGTATTAATTTCCTTAATTTAATATTATCTGGTTATGCAGCAACATTGCACTATATTAGGGATTGGCTACATGCTGGTAATACCTATGTCAATTATGATTTGGAGTAATCGCTTCTGTTGAGTGTCCCCTTGACCATCTTTCTTCATTTCCAAAAACAAGAAATTCCTGGATAACCCACTTTTGATGATGGTTTGGAAGTCTTGGCATTTTATTCGGAACAAGCTCAACCTCAATAGTCACCATTCTCTGTATTCAGACTTTTTACATAATCCCGAATTTCAATCTGGCCAGGCCTCCTTTCCTTTCAACTGTTTGGAGATAAGGAGTATTACCTGCATCAAATCGTTGGTCATTGCGCCCTCACAGACAACTGCCACATTATTTACATACTGTACTGGATTCTCTCTCTCTCTCTCTCTCGATATAGATATATATATATATATATATATATATATATATATATATATATATATATATATTATATATATATATACTGATTATAGTTTTGACCTTGATTTGCTGCTGGATAAGCCCATGCTTGGAAACATTATAAACTTTTGAGGAGTGTTATGAATCCCAGTGTATTCACGAAGAGCAACAGAAGTGTAAAGCAAAGTGTCTTTATTCAGGTAAATACACAAACAAAGATTACTCAGATCCACTGATAAGAACAGGTTCCTAAGGAGACTGTATAGTAAAAATGGCAGGAACAGGTATTATAAGTTTTACCCCAGTCCAGAAGGCACAAGGCTGTCCAGGAAAGCAGACAGAGTCCAGGGATAAGGCAGTGATCAGATAAACAAATCCAAATAGCCAGGCAGAGATCAAGCAAATTAGCGTGGTCCAGAAGTCTGTCCAAAAGGTCAGGGCAACAGGCAAAACAGCGTGGTCCAAGGTACAGGCAGGGGTCATACACAGAAGTTCAGTCCAGCAGGTATATACCAAATAGCACAGGAGCAGGTTAGCAGCAGGCAGGAACAAACGGGATAAACTGCACAGAGCACAGCTAGAGGCAGGTACTTAAAGCAGTGCAACAGGTGCAGTTCTAATCAGGCATAATGCAAGGAGATTAACTCCTTCAGGCACGTAGAAGAGTTCAGGAACAGAACAGCAGCACCTCTGGTGGTATGAGGCACTGCTGCTAGGTACAAACAACAGACAGAGTTGTAACAAGGAGATCTTTTGATTTTGCCAGGATATGTTTTTCGAATGTCTCATTGGTTAACAATATTTCCTCACACTTCCATAGAATTCATTCTTAAAACTTATTCTCTTCTCACTCTTTCACCTAGTATGTATATGTTTTATAATATTTTTACATCAGGGGTACTTGTTTCCACACCATAGGTTTATTATAGACCTTACTGAGTCCAGTAGCCGCCCTCAGTGTCATGTTAGTGACACTTCCCTTTACTATTGTGTCAAACGATTCCGGAGGCAGGTGCACAAATATACGTCTGATACTCTACTAAATTATGATCCTCCTTTGACTCTGGAGAGGGCCATTTTAGGTATCACCCCATAGTCATATAAAATGATCAAGGGTAGTTGGAAACTAATATTAGTCCTATCTGCAGTAGCTAGAAAAAAACATTATACAGAAAGAAAAGAAAAACGAATCATGGGTTTATGTCAAATTTTTGTAATGATTCTCTGTCCAGCCCCATCAAGAGTCAAATCCAGTCCTGTTTTAAATTTATCTCATGATATGAAACCAGACTTTTAGTGGATGACTGATTACCTTTGTTGATGATTAGTCTCACCAATTTTATTCCTATTTTGATTTCTTTACCTGTGCTCCTATCCATAGAATATTAATATTTTGATTATCTGGCCTTGGTGACAGTAGGAGTAGTTGAATGATGTTTCCTGCTGCTTGTTATATCCCTGTGGCAGTACCTATGATAGGCCTGGCAGCACCTGGGTCCTGCTCTAGGAGTACGTGTTCTTACCCTGAGTGTCTTTGTTGAGTATATAGCTATATTTAGATGCATCTTGCTGTCATTTCTAAAGATTTTGTCATTATTTCTTTCCTTATTTTGTGATGCCTTTTATCACTTTATTTTTGCGAGTACATTTAATTTGTTTGTACATTGATGTTTAACATGTCCTATTTGTATCTTTTTATATATTTGCTTCAAAAATAAAAATTCTAAAAAGAAATGATAGTAGTGATTGTTACAATGTTGATTTTAGGATAAAAGTTCGTGAATTTAGCACAGACATGGACAATGAGAATTGTGTACTAACAACTCCACTTTTGAATATAGACTAGTGAGAGAGAAATAGAGTGTGTTTAACATCCCAAGGTAATGTTGAATCTGCACGAATACTCAGTCAATGAATATTGGTACAACTTAAGTATATCGGATATTAACTTTTTCCTGATGAAGTCTAACATTTTTAATAGACGAAAGGCTTTGATAATTATTTATTATTTCTGAAGTGATGCTTTACATGTGGTGAAGACTGTATCGACTCGGGTGACGCTCTAAACCAGGATCCGCTGCATGGCGGAAATATGCATGATACAGATAAGCTGTTTATAATATTTTTTAAATTGCGAGTGCGATGATTGTATGTTTATTTATAAATTTAAATTTTATGTGGAAGAACTACACCATGTTGGTCCCTATATGATATTTTCTGTTTGAGGATCACAACAAATTGTTGGATGATTCCTAGAGTGCATACAGATAAGCCAAAAAAAATGTTTCCACTTTGGTATGGGCACACACTTGAGGTGGGAAGTGGTGCACTTGTGTGATAGCCCGATTTGTTGAGGATACTACACTATCTTTGTTTTTTTATATCTATTTCCAGTTAATCTGGTATGAAGTGAGATCTTGAGAAACTTTGGTAAGAGATTCTTTGACATGCCTGAATTATTCAACTGTCTGGTATGTATAATTAAGAAATATTTAACATTAGATGGTATCTAGTCGATACTGCGCTATTGGGCGCCCTCTTCCCTTTCTTTGTACTCTTAAGAATATCTGAGTTGTACAGCCTTGAAATGTATGTTTTTGAGTAAATACCAAATTCAATGGGAGAACAATTCTCATTGTGTTCTCTGTATTATATACTCATAAGGAAATATAAAGGTAAAGGCAAATTAGGTTTTCAATCTCCCCCTCTCAAGGGGTTCAGGAGTTGTGAAATTAATGTATACATCTTGTTTGCCGATGGGTTTAATTCAGAAGATGTAAAATTATTGTATTCCCCTTAATCTCTATTGCATTTAAAATACCTTTATTTTGCAAATATACAACACTAATGGTGCAAATTGCATTGTGCACTAACATCTGCTGCTAGATGAATTAAAATTGATTGCATTCACAATTCTGGATGATTTCAGAAGTCGTTGTGTGGTTCCAAAGCACAAGCAATTTATTTAGCAAAAGCAAAAGTATTACAGTTCCATAAAAAAATACAGTACAGCCGATACATACGCTGCACCTGCTGCGCAATGCTGGGTCCAGCATACAGTCATTCAGTCCTGAAGTCTGTGGTCAATATGACTGCCTGCTGATCTCAGAGCTCCTGCTTATATACACTCAGTGATACAGTGAAAACAATGCAGATGATGTGGCTTGCTTCCATAGGTTCAGGATTCAGGAAAGTCCAGTGTAATGCAGGCCATTGGCCAGTTCAAACGATGCCATCTAGGGGTGGGCTTGGCTTCTCCAGAAGATGCATATTTAGTTTTCCCACCAAGAACTGGTTCAAACTGGTCTATTAACATTACACAGACAATATCATAATATCTAATCATTTATTCCCTATCATCGATAACTAGCGCACGCAATGTGCGATCCTTTCGGCGAATGAATCGGACAACTGCGGATAAATAGGGGATTAGAATGATACAGGAAGCATGACATGCTTCCTGTGACCTGAACTCTAAATATCACTAAAGTGCATATAACATTACAATATTTAACTATAAACTAAATAACAATTGTTCATAAACGACTGTGAATTGGAACTATTATAAAAATGAACTATATACAAGTGAATGTGTAAGTGCGAGTGTATGCGTGGGTTATTTATCGTGCAATTGCATCAGAACACGTGGCGAACTGATCGCAATCGCACTGTAAAACAATATTAATCAATATACTTTCTTTCATCCAATTATTTGACTTTGACAAAAGTTCTGGGACCTGATTCACTAAGGAAAGTAAAGCAAAAAAAAAAAAAAAAAGGAGTAACTTTGCACTTTGGCAAAACCTTGCTGCATTGGAGGAGGAGGTAATTTTGAAATGTGGGGACAGATTTATAATTTTAGTAGGGCATTTTCTAGATCAACCTTAACTTTCAGTGTACAAATAAAGCCATTAAGTATTTGTGTGCTAGATGAAAAAACAGCCAATATTTAACTTATGTGCAAAATAATAAACTAATTTGCACCCTTTGCAATGTAACATGTTTGCTCCTGGAGAAAGCTTATTACTTATTTGCTTTCCTTTCTTATTGAATCATGCTCAAGACGTCTGTGTCAGATCTCCTCCAATAAATTATTCGTTGATGCATGCTCAACTAAGGTCTGCACGTTGAATGAATGGACTCCATGCACTGAATCCAAGGAATTATGTGTTGTCTACCAACTTTGACTGTGATATTATTTATTAAAGACATTTTTATACATAGTTTGTAAGTGTATCATTCTTTCTTTGTGCTAGTATTTTATGATTGTAATTTTGACACCTGATATATTTTTAATTCAGTGTCTGTGTGAACCCAATTTCCTTGTTCAAAAAGTGAATGGTACCTTGGGAACCTATTCCTTTTCATTCAGGATCCTAGGTGTTTAACAAGCCTGATTAAAGTCTAGTGAGCTCCTTGAAAAAAATAAAAAATAAAGTTGTTTCATTTGTTCAATACTAATGGAGGTTGTTCCTGACAAAGTCGTCACTGGAATGGACATATGTATTTAGTATTAGAGTTACGGTAATCTTTTCCAATCAAAAAGTGAATACATAGCATTTAAAATAGATTACATGTTAAACTGTATTTTATAAATCAGAGGATCAATAAACTGCAAGTCGCGCTGGGTTTTCAAATCAGTAATTAGAAGTCACTCACTCCAGTGTTGGGTTATTCACCTGAAATTTGTTTCCTGAAGGTGATTAGAAAGCACACTAAGGTGAATTCATTTATAATTGACTTCACTTCAATTCCACCTTAATGGTAGAGATAATTAAACTAATTAAGAACAATTAGTAACAAATGTGACTTATTACACACCTGGTTGAATTGTCAAGCTGTAAGTTAAGTTCTAAAGACCATTCTTACCAAAGAACTATTGCTGAAACAAAAAATGTATGTTAGGCGTTTAATGTGTATATGACATATTCATTGAACAGTATATATTTTAAGAACTGTGCACTGACCCACGTGTTTTGGTTTTGGATGTGGTTATGGTCTTCTTGTTTTGTCTTGCTACCGATTTTGCCCAAAAATCCTGAAGGTTTTGGATTTTGATCTGGATTTAATAAAAAATTGTGAAAAATAGGTAAAAGTGTGTCAATTAGAGTTGCTTTTGCTCTTATATTTCTATTTATAGCATTAACATTCATTTCCAGTCTATTTTGTGATCCCTTCACAACTATCCAAATTTTCTAGTTTTCAAAATCCAAAAGTCTGCAGCGATCTGTCTTAGTGAAGGATTTTTAACTTTGCCATCACTGCAGTTGCTTTCTCCGATTCAATTTAAAAAAAAAAAATGAAACCACTCTACACGATTATCTAACTCCATCACATAGCGTAGATCGTCAGCCATCATATCTCCATCTATACATGTATTCTTTGCCAGTGCCAAATTCTGTCCTTTCAATTTCTCCGAATTTGGAATTTCAATTGCATTATCTTGTCAAAACAGATGTGTTTTGGCAGCCAAATCTGCATTAATGTCAGTTCTACATACTTGAGTGGAAAGGCCAAAGTCTGTTTTACATATTTCTTACACTTCACTAATATAACACATATATATTTATATACATTCCATATTTATATACATGGGTCTTCGGGACCACCTGCACCGCAAGTCTTGGGCAATCCCCTTTACCCCATGTTTGTGCAAGGTGATTGTTCCAGTGCCATCACATCTGCATTTTCATGTCACCTACGGGCCCTGTAGGCACAGAAACCTCAGGCTCCAACTCCCACCGGCCTTCCGACATCAGACAAAGGAGACACACCCGTCTGACAAGTATCGGACAAGTGTAGTATGTCAGATACTACACTTGAGCTTAGCCAAAAGGAGAAATCTAGATTGACATTTTAATCTCAAACTGGACAAACTGGCAAATATATCAGAGTTTCCTTGTTTGATTCACAAGGGCAGCATTATGGCTCAGATCTACCTTACTCCTAGCATATGCAAACACTTATAAGTAAAACAAGGTATTTGAAAGATCTGCACTTGGCTATCGGTTAATGCTCTGCCCATCATAGTCTTTGAAGTTTTTAGTGTGGTTGCAGGCCACCTTCATATATCATCATAAACTTTATTTATAAAGCGCCAGCAAATTACGTAACACTTTGCAATTAGGTATCTACTTCTTTAAACATCTACTGATGCCGCTGTCTAGCTAATGACATCTGATTGTTACTGCCTCTTCACTCTCCATAATGCATGCTGTCTAATGTTCTAAATTTAGTGTGTGCATAGTGTTTCAACATTTTTATTTCCTGCACCATACAGTCCCTACAGTTTTGGGGTTTTTTGTTCAATTTAACTAATGGGCTTGCTTCAGTTGGTGGCATGGCAGATGACATTTTATTTTTTGCAGCTGCAGCAATGTTCTAAATGTGGCTGCTGAATATTGAAAATGCCTAAAAAAAAACCTTACAGGCAAACACCCTTTTTTCCCATGTAATATAGATGTCACTGAATGACCCTTAGCAACTTCACAAGTATTGAAAAATAAAAAAAGCTTTACATGTGGTGAGGACTATTTTTTGGAGGGGTTCGACTGCTGCCCCTCACACACAAACACCCAGTTTTTCTCATTTACTACAGCCCCACACAACATTACTTTCACTTAGAGATGGGCGGGCTCGGTTCCCCGAGATCCGAATCAACCTGAATTTTCACTATCCGAGTACCGTGCCGAGCAGGCTCGGTACTCTCCCGCCCATTCGGAATCGAAATCGAGGCAAAACGTCATCGTGACGTATTCGTATTTCTGAGCTCGGTTCTCGTGAGATTTGAAAAGCATAAATACCAGACTCCACAGCAATCCATCGACATTTGACAAAGGGAGAGAGCAGGTTTAGGTCACAGGCTATATCAGCGCAGGGACAGAGCAATAATTGGACACATTATTGTTTCTATTCTATACAATTCTAATTCTTTTAATACCAATTGTTACAGCAGTAAGAGGAGGATAGAGGGTTGGGTTTTTTTTTTAATTTCTGGCACTCCAAGTGCTTTTGGGGTGTCCCATATTCCCCAGTGTTTTACAGTAATTTTTCTGGCTCTCAAAAGTCATATTTGTCAGCAGTATCTAAAACAATATTTAGCACTGCAAGTGCTTTTGGGGTCTCCCATATTTCCCAGTGTTTTAGATACTGCTGACAAATATGACTTTTGACAGCCAGAATAATTACTGTAAAACAATATTTAGCACTACAAGTGCTTTTGGGGTGTCCCATATTCCCCAGTGTTTTACAGTAATTTTTCTGGCTCTCAAAAGTCATATTTGTCAGCAGTATCTAAAACAATATTTAGCACTGCAAGTGCTTTTGGGGTCTCCCATATTTCCCAGTGTTTTAGATACTGCTGACAAATATGACTTTTGACAGCCAGAATAATTACTGTAAAACAATATTTAGCACTACAAGTGCTTTTGGGGTCTCCCATATTCCCCAGTGTTTTACAGTAATTTTTCTGGCTGTCAAAAGTCATATTTATCAGCAGTATCTATCTAATACAATTTTGGCACTACAAGTGCTTTGGCCTCATTAAAATGGATTCAAAGCAGTCCACATATGAGCAGAATCAGCAACCTGGTTCTGTCACCAGTCCTGATGGTAGTGTTATCAGTATGTCATCTGGGAAAGGCGATGTCAAAGTACATAATCTTTTTGAATCAGGGGGAAAAAAAACACAGCAAAATTTTTTTTACAGTGTTGAAGCGAAAAAGAACTGTAACTGAGGAAAAGTTAAGTGAAGATAAAAAAAAAATTGCCAACATGCCATTCTACACACGCAGTGGCAAAGAAAGAGGCCTTCGCCTTCCTCTATTAGTGGCTGATCCAAAAATGTTACCGAGCCTTCTTGTACGGTCACTCGTGACCAAGCAAGACCAAGTAATTTGGAGTCTAAAAGTGATGCACAACTACTGTTTACGCGTCAAAGCCGAGCTGCAAGAAAACAGTAAGGCAGTAGAGGATAATGTATGCCCTGAATCAGAAATTACAACAATCCCTGTGAAAAGTCCATTGAACAGTGGTATGTCTAATCGTGAGCATTCTGTTAGTGTACCCATAAAGAAGGGCCCTTTCAGCAGTTCTGCTGATGTGTGCCTGAACAGCCCGAGTGTAGCCGGTGATACACAAATTGAGGATGCCACTTTAGAATTAGAGGAGGATGAGGGGGACATTTGTGTAGGCGACGAGGGCGCTAATGAGGATGTTGATGAGGATGAGGTTGTTTGTGTAAGTCCTGTACCAGTGGCAGCAGTTCTGGCACGTGACAAGAAAAAGGCCATTGTCATGCCTGGCCATAAAACAAAAAAATCCACTTCTTATGTGTGGAATTATTTCTACCCCAATCCAGACAACAATTTTATAGCAATTTGTAGTGTATGTCAAGCCACAGTCAGTCGAGGAAGGGACCTTAACCATCTTGGAACCTCGTCTATGTTACGCCATTTGACGAGAGTTCAGGGCAAAGTGTTTGGAAAAGCTGAACGTTCTTCCAAAAAAATTACAAGCACTCCATCATCAACTACGACCCTCCGCTCACCGACATCCCGACGGCTACAAAATACACCCACCACACCATCCTCATCAAGATCCTCAGTAGCGCTCGGAGTTAGCCCTGCATCCCACTTATTAAGGCTGGGTGACTCCTGCACTATTATTGATTCCTCTGAAGAAAGTGTTAGTGCTGCTGTTGCTGTTGCTGCTGCTGCTGGGGGTGAATCGTCAGCCCAGAGGAAGGGCAAGAAAAAGAGCAGTCCCACATTTCAACAATTAACTGTGAAACAATCATTTGCTAGGGGAAGCAAATATGACAGCAGTCACCCAGTCGCCAAGCGAATCACAGACGCCAAAGGCTGCCATGTTAGTGTTAGATCTGCGTCCAATATCCACAATAAACGCAGCTGGTTTTTCACAGTTAATTGAGGTTTTGTGTCCGCGGTACAGAATTCCATCGCGAGACCATTTTTCCCCGCAAAGCTATTCCACAACTATACCAAAAAGTGTGTACAAATGTAGATTGCGCTGAAAAATGCCATTCTACCCACTGTCCACTTAACCACAGATATGTGGACAAGTGGCAGTGGGCAAAACAAAGACTATATGACTGACAGCCAACTGGGCTGGTCATTCACCTTCACCAGCAGGAACAGCAGCAGCATGTACACCACTACGTAACATTTGTCACAGGCAGGCAACTTTTTGTATCACCGGCTTCACTAACAGGCATACAGCTGACAATTTGTTACTCAAACTGAGAGATGTGATTGATACATCGCTTATACCACTTGGACTCTCCCCAGGATATGTCATTTCTGATAACGCCAACAATATAGTGCGAGCATTACAGCTGGGTGAATTCCATCACATTCCCTGTTTTGCTCACACCATCAACTTGGTGGTGCAGAGCTTCCTACGAAATAACCGTGAGGTGAAGGAGATGCTTTCGGTGGCCCGTAAAATTTCAGGCCATTTCAGGCATTCGGCCACAGCATGTAGGAGATTGCAGCAGCTCCAAGAGCAGTTTAACTTGCCCTGCCACCAACTTAAGCAAGAGGTGGTAACTAGGTGGAATTCCACGCTGTACATGCTTCAGAGGATGGAGGAACAGTGCAAAGCCATCCAAGCGTAATGCACAAGCCATGACATTGGGAAAGGAGGGGGCATGTATTTCACTCTTGCACAGTGGGGAATCCTTTCAGTGCTGTGCAAGGTACTAAAACCATTTGAAACTGTGACGTGTGAATTGAGTCCAGATTCTGCTAGTTTGAGCCAAGTCATTCCTTTAATTAGACTATTGGAAAAGTAGCTTGAGAAACTGAAGGAGGAGATGAAAGCAAGCAATTCCGCAAAGTATGTTGGCCTTGTTGATCAAGTACTTAATTCGCTTCACAATGATCCTCGAGTTATTAAGATCTTGAACTCGGATCAGTACATTTTGGCCACTGTGCTTGATCCAAGGTTTAAGACCTACATTGAGTCTTTGCTTCAAAATGAACGAGATGTAACTTTTGCAAGGAGCTATTGCTCAGCAAGTTGTCCGCTGAACTGGGCCTTGGCTTGACGACGTGTCCTCCTTCAGTTTCTCAAGCAGCTGCTGCTCATAAAAAATAGAATTTTCAAAAAAGAAGCAGGGAAGACGCAGAGGGCAGATCAGAACAGTTTAACATCTGGGGTAAATGTATGAATCTCCGGATTCTTCATCTCCGGCGTGTTCAGCCTCTTCAGCGCTTAAATTTAAAGCGGCGCTGCATTGTAAAGGGAAACTTCCCTTTACAATGCAGCGCCGCTTTAAATTTAAGCGCTGAAGAGGCTGAACACGCCGGAGATGAAGAATCCGGAGATTCATACATTTACCCCCTGGGCTGGTTTGAAGGAGTTTTCAAAAAGATGTGTGACCTTGCCCAAAACTCCATCCAATATAAGTATTAACATGCAAAGGATGGTGGAGGATTATTTTCAAGAGGTAATTGATATGGAAATGTCAGACAGTCCCTTTGCTTACTGGGAAGAAAAGCAGGCCATTTGGAAACCCACAAATTACAAACTTGCTTTGCAATACTTAAGCTGCCCACCCTCCAGTGTGTACTCTAAACGAGTGTTCAGCACAGCAGGGAACTTCAGTCAGTGATCGCTGTAGAAAGTTACTTCCCAAAAATGTTGAGAAAATGATGTTTATAAAAATGAACTACATCTTCCACGAGGAAGGCCTTCACCATCCACTGACTGTTCTCTAATGGCGGATTCAAGTGGCGATGAATTGATAGTCTGTGATGATGACGTACACACTGATGAGAGTGAGGATGAAGCTGAAGATGATGACAATAACTTCTTTTTAAAACTTTCTATTTAAGTGTAGGGTGTAATCTACCCCCAAAGAGGAAAGGGACTTGGGTCATTTCCATATCACGTACCGTCTAGAAAGGCTGCTGTTTGGGCAATTTCTCCTTAAGGGTAGGGTGTCATACACAGAGTGACCACAAACTGGCTTTGTCCATTTCTCTTAATATTGTACAGTCTATAACGGCTGAATTTTTTGGTATTTTCTACAAGTGGAGGGGGGCCTATAGAGACAGAAACCAAACTGGCTTTCTCCATTTCTTTACATATTTAACTATAAGTGTAGGGTGTAATATACATCCAAAGACGATGGCTGCATTGCCAATATGCATAGATGGAGAGGAAGACAATCTGGTTTGTGTGTAGAATTAATGAAGGCCTATCAGGAATTAAACTGTTTTTTTTGATAATTTCTTAGCTTTACAACTATATTACTTATCCAAGAAACAGGTGGAGCACTAAATTTGGTTCTTTTATGACCAAAAACATTGATTTTTGAACAAAATAGCAAAACAAAACCAAAACACGCAATGGCGGTTTGGCAAAACCAAAACCAAAACACAACAGTGATCTAAAACCAAAACACGGCGGTCAGTGAGCATCTCTACTTTCACTGCAAAAATGTACAATTTTAAAAAAAAAAATGCAATTGTTTTTTGGGTTCTGTTGCCAATAGTCATATAGCAAAAACACACTGTTTTTCTCCACTAAATACTAGTTAGTTCAGAAGGATGGCTAACTCATATACTTCAATATATGGAAACACTAATCTGCAAATTATTCTCTCTCACTGATCTCTGGAGAACTAAACTGCATTAAACAAATTAAAATCAATCAGAGGTATTCTATTATTTCCTCTGTACTTATAATGTAGTCTGTAGTTTAAATGTGATTTTCTGAGCAAAGCACTGCAGCTGAAATCATTCATACACGCCGTTATAAAATGGTAGATGAAACACGAGGGAGGGCAATAGATTATATTGATTCAAAACTTGTAAAATCTGGCATTTTCCAGGAAAAAACATTTTGCCTCGTTTTCAGATCCGATTTTGGTGCGAGGAACCAAGTCATCACTCAGTTTCACTCGGATCCCCAAATCTCAGATCTATTGGATTGCTCTGAATCCAAATCACTTATCTCTAATAATTTTAGCACTTCTATTATATTTCATATAATTAGTGTCGTAACTAGACATTTTAGTGCCCTTGGTAAGAAAGAAACCTGGTGGCCTCTTCTGCTCTGTAATTTATATGGGGCAGAGCAGGGAAGCAGGGTGCATCCACAATGGAAGCATGTGATAAAGAACTTCTCTATGAAACCAGGTAACATGAATAAAATATATTTGTTGCAATAGAGTCGATAATCAATGTTACAATACTGCAGTGTAATGTTTAGCATACACATTTAGAGAGTAATAAAGTTAGGGCGCCACCTGAATTAACAAATTGTGTGAAGTCAAAATTAATTTAGAAGAATTTAAATTAACCACATGTTCCCAATGGAACCAGGTATTTGGGATACACAGTGTTAAATAACAAACACAAGTCTCAATCAAATGTAACAATTTATTGAGAGTACATAAGAAATAATCATATACTCAGCTTTGAAAATGAAGACAGTGTAAATGGTCAAGCTTGCTACAGGAGCCCCGTCACTATCAGTGCTGGAAGTCAGGTTATTCCGGGCAACACTGCAGTCAGTCCCGGGATGAGGCTGCTGCTGTGACACAGCTTTTAGACTTTTTTTTTACTAGATACAGGATGTGCTATATGGACACATCATACCTAAGATATAGAACATGAATAGCTGTAAATCATATATCTATAATATAAATGTCTAGTGGCGTGTGTTAGTGTGTGTGTGTGTGTGTGTGTGTGGAATAAATAAAACCAAGCTGCAGCACCACCTGCTGGGCGGAGTTATACACTGACTTACTAATTCTTAGTGTGTGTGGGAAAAAAAATTCAGAAAGCGCTGAAATTTGGTATACTAAGATGTTTTTAATTTGTTAATTTAATTTGTTAATTGTTAAAAGTGTTTATAAAGATTTTAAAAAAATATATATATATTTCTTGAAGGAGAAGTGACAGTTGGGAGTGGTTGGTGGTTGCCGGGGGTGACAGTGGGGAGTGGTTGGTGGTTGAGGCCTGGGCTATGGCCCAAATGCATGACAAGAACCTTTTTAACACCTTAAGTAGCTTGATTTGACTAGAATGCATGAGTATTATGCACGGCTTAACTTGTGGTTAATATATGCATCAAACTGCTTATATGTGTTAAAGCATGGAAAGTACCTTAAAACGATATTGTCATGGCAGGTGCTAGCCATTATAACATCAGAGTACAGATTTAAGTATAACTAACCATTCACCCTTAATGTTCCACAAAATCACAAAGTATGGAGCTGATGGTTAATCATCCAAAATCATTGGGTACACTGTGGCATTTCTAAATTCTTCATAAATATCAATACTTACCCTCTGAACAAATGTATGACCCCCTAATCACAGGTATGAGCTAAAAGAGCTGTGTAAAATAATCAGAAGATAAAGGGTTAAACTCAAAATCATGATATTCATAGTTGATATGTAATGCATGTGGCATTACAGGGTGTCATATACACCCCTGGTGGTGGCAGGTGAGGTCACCAGGGAAGGTAGGAGAAATGAGGTGTGGGCCTTGTGATAGTTAAACTAGCTGCATCACCCTTAGTGGGTGAAGCATAGACGCATGGCATCAAAGCACCAGTGCAGGCTATGGGAGGCTCATATGGAGGACTAGAGACTGTAAAGACTCTGGTGTCCTTGCAATTCTCAGAGAGTGGGCATTTTGCAAGCTAGGACCCGGGAAGATAGGTGGGTAGTCCACAGCTAGAGAAAAAGGGTGCGCATGATAGAGGCCATGGAGCGAGGTAATGACTCCATTAAGGGTCAGTCAGGAACCCCAATTATAAAGAGAAGCACTAAAAGGGTGCCCACAACATATTGGGAGCAGGTGCAGCCCAGTTTAATGAAATAGAGGAGTAAGAATCAAGCAAGGGGGATTCACACCTTCAGGCAAAATTCCTACCAGAAATTGTGGGGGCCTAGTACAAATGAGACAGTCAGCCCTCCCTCCTTTGGCACACCCACATTACTCATCCCAAAATACTTCCACATGCTCCCTCACTTACACAAAAGTTCCTCCACATTGCTGACAGGGTGGGGTACTGGTTAACGGCTATGGGAAAGCCGACATACTTTTTTTTTTTTAACTGAAATAAAAGCCGACATACTTTTAAACTAAGTGACAATAATGATTGGTATAAGGCCGATAATGGTAAAAAGACTACTTACTATATAACAGATAACAACTTTTTCCGAAGGTTTAACTGACCGCCCAGTGTAACATCCGAATGAGCTAAACAGTAACACTAGGAAGTTACGTCATTTACCATAAACAGAGTGAAAATGGTGGTTTTAAAGCGGCAATAGCCGGACCCCATGCCATGTATAAAAGCATACAGATATGGGGTCTCTACCTTATGGGCCCAGGGTTGACAACATATATCTGACTATTTACCCACATTTCAATTTTTTTTATCTTGTTTTTTCAGATACAAAGATCCCTAGAACCCTGCCATTTCAATTCTTTTTGGACTAAATACCAAAATTTGTCTATAAATGGTTTAATCTTATGTGTATTTGTAGAAAAAATACTTAAATAATTTAAAAGAATTCATAGTATTTTTTGAGAACCTGTAAATAAAATATCTCAACTAGTTTTAAAGCATTACATTGGCTATAATATAATAAAGCATTTGGATATTATATTATACTATCATTAATTTGATCATTAAATATTTTAAACTTGATCTATAATTGGCTTTACTTTTCAGCACTATCCATGCTGAAAATAATTTCATTGAACTGACATGGTAGTGATTAAGAGAGAATTATTTCTTAATGGAAGTGCAGCTTAACTCATTCATGAACGTGAACCTACTTACACCACTGAAAATACTTTCTATCCCTTCCTAAAGGACCTTTGAACTGATAGCATACTCTTGTTGGTTTACACATTGTCAAATTTCTGAGGCATTCTCCACTTTCAGACTGTTGGTCATATGTATGCAACATAAACTGTAATATGGTGTACAATGTATTATTTAATTTAACAACTCTAAGGCACCTGTGTTACGTGCGTCCCGACCGTGTTTAACCTTGGACCTCTGTTTGCCGTGTATGACCCCTGCCTGACCTCTGGATTTGTCTTTTGCCTGTGCCCTTGATCTCTTGGCTTGTACCTTAGTTTCTGCCGATTTGCTCGTGACCTCGACCCCTGGCGTGTTTTCTGACGATTCTATCTTGCAAGTGACCCCTGACCTCGGCCTGTTCTCTGGATTCGCTGTCTGCCATTACCCTCTGCTCCTGGGTTCTCCACAGCTGGTACACATCACACGACCCTCTGTAGTCTGCGGCCAAGTCTGTCCCCACCACTAGGGGCTCCAGTGAACACCAGACTGTCAGAGCAGACTCAGGGTGTTGTTGTACTGGCTGGAGGGGTTCCTGACAACCTGTAGACACTTTGTTGTGTTAAGTGTGTTCCCAAGTGGGAAAGTCAACGGCCCACAATGCGCTGCAGAGTGCCTCCCGAACGATTGTGTAGGTTCGCTCAAATGTAACATCACAGATTTTTCCTTGTTCCCCATAAAGGTGAACAGGTTCATGATTCATGATGTTCGAGTACTGAAGTATACATAAATGAGCACAGCCAGACATCACCGGCTCATTGTAGATCCCACCTTATGCAGTGTAGTAGCCTATCATTGTTTGTTCATGTTGTTAAGTCTTGCTCTACCATGTCACCGCAATAGTATATCATGCAGCATTGATGAGGTGAGAGGCTAGTTTGTTCCCCTGGGTATAATTAGTAGATGAAGGAAAAAATAGCCAGGTCCATGGGAATAAGAATATTGGTGACCAATAAATTAAGATGCATTACTTCTATCCAGTGGGTTTATAGAACTAGACAGTGCCACCAGATGTGGTCCATAGTACCTATATTGCCAGTTTCTCCAGCAATAAGTAGATCCCTTCAGTGAACATAGCATGTAGGTGAACCAATGTGTAGCACCATTTACATAGAAATTTATAACCATTTTCCAATATTGCTTCTACTCTTATGTTCACCCAATTCACCTCCAAATCTTCTCCCAATCCTCATGGTCTAGCGTTTAACAAATTTCTTGTTACCAAGATATCAAAGCTAGTGTTTTGTAGAAAGCAAGGTAGTGATTCATAACTTTATTGAGGGTAGAAGCAAGTCACTTCTTAGATGGGTATGTGGTAAGGAGTTCTAAAGTAGTCTTGGTAGTTTCAAAGTTGTGATCCTGAGTTGTACATTTAACTAGAACAAAAATTGAGAATTATACTCACCGTTAATTTCCTTTCCTTGAAATACTCCATGGTAGCCTTTACAATGGGTAAATCCTTAATCAGCTAGTGTAGACAGGAAGAATTTAGTCCCACCTGGCCCCTATATAAGGCAGCTGCTCCTCTTCCTCAGTGTCTTTTGTAACTTCCCAAGCCGTCCTATAACTTAACCATCAGAACAAGGGTGGGAAAATATAGGGCTGCCATGGAGTATTTCAAGGAAAGGAAATTAACGGTGAGTATAATTCTCAATTTCCTTTCCCTACTCCATGGCAGCCCTTACAATGGGATATACTAAAGCAATACAATAATCGGGAGGGCAATAAAACCAACACCTTAATAAGGTCAAACGAAAAATGTATTCACAGCGCTTGCTGGAGAATCTTTCTCCCAAACTGTCTCTCCTCAGAGACCGAAACGTCAAGAAGGTAATGTTTGGAAAAGGTGTGCATCGACGACCATCCGACTGCCTTACAGATATCGGTTGCCGATGCATGGGTTCTATGTGCCCAGGAGATCGCTACCGCACTAGTTGAATGCGCCTTCAGTATCCTAGGTACTTCACGCCCTTTCCCCCTGTAGGCCTGTGCAATCACTTCTCTGAACCATTTTGCCCATGTGGGTTTGAATGGGGCCTGTCCCCTGCGAGGAGCTTCAGGAAGTACAAATAGTTGCTTTGTCTTCCTAAGATTATTTGTCTTGATAATGTACGTAGATATAGCTCTCACCACATCAAGAGTATCGAGACGTGTTTCGTCACTATTAATGGAATGAGGGTAGAGAGATGGCAGAATCCACTCCTGATTGATGTGCAAGGAGGATACCACCTTGGGTAAATAATCCGGATTAGTCTTCAAAACTAATCTATCTTCATAGATATTCAGACAGGGTTCTTCACACCACAAAGCATGAATGTCCCCTATTCGACGAGCCAAATTGATAGCCACCAAAAAGAGCACCTTCAGAGTGAGGGATCTAAGTGATATGTCTTGCAACAGTTCAAAAGCATAGGCTGTTAAGTCATCCAAAATAATATTAAGGTCCCAAGGAGCCAAGATTGGTTTCCGTCTTGGGTGTAACCTCTTTAGCGCTTGAAAAAACTGGAAGATAAGACCATGAGATGCCAGTTTGATATCAAGAAGGATGCTGAGGGCAGATACTTGTACCTTTAATGTAGCAGGTGCTAGTCCTTTAACAAAACCATCTTTGAGAAATTTTAATACATCCGGCATACTGGCAGACATGGGATCTTTCGCCATGTCCCCTGCCCAAGAAATACATTTTTCCAGATTCTGTAATAAATCATAGAGTTCTTTCTCCTGGCCTAAATTAGATTGTCTATTACTTCATCCGAGACCCCTTTGAATTTCAGTTATTGCCTCTCAGTCTCCACGCCATCAAACTCAGGGAGTTTGGATTTGGATGTAAAACTGGACCCTGATGTATGTATTAGGTCTGGCCTGACCGGTAACGGCCATGGATGTTCCAGCAACATTCTCTGTGCTACAGCGAACCAGGGACGCCTCGGCCATGCAGGGAGGAGCACTATCACCTTCTCTTTTTCTTTCCTTATTTTCCCAAGTATCTGAGCAATGTGTGGAAAGAGAGGAAACACATTGTATTGACAGGACATCTATCCTTAGGGCCCTGATGTCTCTGTGACAGGAGTAGAAGAGGGGTACCTTGGCATTGCTTCGTGTGGGCATAAGGTCTATTTTCTGGTGTTCCAAATTTGTGTTGTACCAGTTGAAAGACTTCTTTGTGCAGCTTCCATTCCCCTGGATGGACTTGGTGTCTGCTTAAGTAATCCGCCACTACGTTGTCTTTGCCTGCTACGTGAAGGGCTGAGAGAGATCTCAGATTCACTCCATTAGCACGGTTGCCACCATGGCTCTGCTCTTGGTACCGCCTTGCTTGTTTATGAAGGCAATCACAGTCCTGTTGTCGGAGAAGACTCGTAGATGATTGGCTCGTAGTTAGGGCTGGAAGTACTGAACCGCACGTCAGACTGCTCTCATCTCCAAGATGTTTCCCTGAAGAATTCTCTCTTCGTCTCGCCAATTGCCCTGCGTGACCATATCTTACATATGAGCACCTCAACCTAGTGCACTGGCGTCCATGGTAAGGACATACCAGTCTGCTACCGAGAGTCACACCTTGTTTCCTCAGGCCTGGGAGCTGCCACCAATGTAAGTACTGCCTCGCTGACCTTGAGAGATTGACTTTGGAGTCTACAGACCCCACTGTATGATCCCACTTAGCAAAGAGGTTTGCTTGAAGTTCTCGCATATGCCATCTTGGCCATGGGAGGATTCCTATTGAGGAAAACATTCCTAGGAGGCGCAGACATGTTCGCGCCGACACACGGGATTGAACTTGAACTTGGTGTGCTAAGGACTGAATTTTGTCGGTCCTCTCTTGAGAGGTAGACTTTGTCCGTATTTATTTGCACTCATAGAAACACAAGCTGTTGTGATGGTATCAGATGGCTTTTTTCTATATTGACTAACCAACCGTGTCGTTGCAGAAACTGTATCACCCGACATGTAACTTCCAAGGCTGCTTCTTCTGACTTTGCTGAAATTAAAAAATCATCCAGATTTGGCCCCAAGGTCACTCCTTTTTCTGAGTGCCGCTATGAGCACTATAAGGACCTTGCTGAATGTTCTTGGAGATGTGGAAAGGCCAAATGGAAGGCACGTGAACTAGAATGCAAAATCCCAGAAACTGTTGGTGATGAGGTGTGATTGGAATATAGAAATATGCATCTTTTAAGTCTATTGCCGTCAGAAAATCTCCTGTTTCTACCACTTTGCGAATCGTGTTGGCAGATTCCATCCGGAAAAGTTTTCCTCGCACATAGCAGTTGAGAGCCCTTAAATCTAGCACTGTCCTGAATGTACCTGATGGTTTCTGGACGAGGAATAGTCTGGAATAGAACCCCATGTTTTCCTGACTTGATGGTACTGATAGGATAGCCTTTGTTTTCACCAGGCCTCTTAGGCTTTCCTCCAGCGCTTGCTGTTCTAAAGGAAATGAGGGTCTCCTTGACTGAATAAATTTGTTCCCACTGGGTATGTATGGAATTCTATGACATAACCCTTGATGACCATCTCCTGGACCCATTTGTCTTGTGTGGTCTGAATCCAAACTTTTGCAAAGCATGATATCCTGCCGCCCACTGGAGTTAGTGGAGACTGGATCTGTAGATAGTCATTGGGATCTCTGCTGCCCTTGTCTCCCCCTTTTTGGTCTGAACGGCTCGAAAGAACTGTCTTGCCATATTATCTTGGTGTCTAGAGCGGCGGTTCCCAAACTGGGTGCCGCGGCACTTTCTCAGGGGTGCCGCGGGCCAGCCATAAAAAAACCAAAACAGAAACACTTACCAATCCGCACGGCGCCGGGACCCAGCATCCTCCTCTCTCACGCAGCCTGTTATATCAGTGACAGCTGCTGCGTGAGAGAGCAGGATGCTGGGTCTCGGCGCCGCGCGGATTGGGTGTTTGTTTATTTTTTTTATGGCTGGCGCGAGGCAGAGGGGGCAAAGTGAGAGAGGACAGAGAAGAGTGACAGGAGAGGGACAGAGGAGAGTGACAGCGTGACAGGGACAGCGTGACAGGGAGGGACAGAGGAGAGGGACAGCGTGACAGGAGAGGGACAGAGGAGAGTGACAGGAGAGGGACAGAGGAGAGTGACAGGAGAGAGACAGAGGAGAGTGACAGGAGAGGGACAGAGGAGAGTGACATCGTGACAGGAGAGGGACAGAGGAGAGTGACAGCGTGACAGGAGGGGGACAGAGGAGAGTGACAGCGTGACAGGAGGGGGACAGAGGAGAGTGACAGCGTGACAGGAGGGGGGCAGAGGAGAGTGACAGCGTGACAGGAGGGGGGCAGAGGAGAGTGACAGCGTGACAGGAGGGGGACAGAGGAGAGTGACAGCGTGACAGGAGGGGGACAGAGGAGAGTGACAGCGTGACAGGAGGGGGACAGAGGAGAGTGACAGCGTGACAGGAGGGGGACAGAGGAGAGTGACAGCGTGACAGGAGGGGGACAGAGGAGAGTGACAGCGTGACAGGAGGGGAACAGAGGAGAGTGACAGGAGAGGGACAGAGGAGAGTGACAGGAGAGGGACAGAGGAGAGTGACAGGAGAGGGACAGAGGAGAGTGACAGGAGAGGGACAGAGGAGAGTGACAGGAGAGGGACAGAGGAGAGTGACAGGAGAGGGACAGAGGAGAGTGACAGGAGAGGGACAGAGGAGAGTGACAGCGTGACAGGGAGGGACAGAGGAGAGGGACAGCGTGACAGGAGAGGGACAGAGTAGAGTGACAGGAGAGGGACAGAGGAGAGTGACAGGAGAGGGACAGAGGAGAGTGACAGCGTGACAGGAGAGGGACAGAGGAGAGTGACAGCGTGACAGGAGAGGGACAGAGGAGAGTGACAGCGTGACAGGAGAGGGACAGAGGAGAGTGACAGCGTGACAGGAGAGGGACAGAGGAGAGTGACAGGAGAGGGACAGAGGAGAGTGACAGGAGAGGGACAGAGGAGAGTGACAGGAGAGGGACAGAGGAGAGTGACAGGAGAGGGACAGAGGAGAGTGACAGGAGAGGGACAGAGGAGAGTGACAGCGTGACAGGGAGGGACAGAGGAGAGGGACAGCGTGACAGGAGAGGGACAGAGTAGAGTGACAGGAGAGGGACAGAGGAGAGTGACAGGAGAGGGACAGAGGAGAGTGACAGGAGAGGGACAGAGGAGAGTGACAGCGTGACAGGAGAGGGACAGAGGAGAGTGACAGCGTGACAGGAGAGGGACAGAGGAGAGTGACAGCGTGACAGGAGGGGGACAGAGGAGAGTGACAGCGTGACAGGAGAGGGACAGAGGAGAGTGACAGCGTGACAGGAGGGGGGCAGAGGAGAGTGACAGCGTGACAGGAGGGGGGCAGAGGAGAGTGACAGCGTGACAGGAGGGGGGCAGAGGAGAGTGACAGCGTGACAGGAGGGGGGCAGAGGAGAGTGACAGCGTGACAGGAGGGGGGCAGAGGAGAGTGACAGCGTGACAGGAGGGGGGCAGAGGAGAGTGACAGCGTGACAGGAGGGGGGCAGAGGAGAGTGACAGCGTGACAGGAGGGGGGCAGAGGAGAGTGACAGCGTGACAGGAGGGGGGCAGAGGAGAGTGACAGCGTGACAGGAGGGGGGCAGAGGAGAGTGACAGCGTGACAGGAGGGGGGCAGAGGAGAGTGACAGCGTGACAGGAGGGGGGCAGAGGAGAGTGACAGCGTGACAGGAGGGGGGCAGAGGAGAGTGACAGCGTGACAGGAGGGGGGCAGAGGAGAGTGACAGCGTGACAGGAGGGGGGCAGAGGAGAGTGACAGCGTGACAGGAGGGGGGCAGAGGAGAGTGACAGGAGGGGGGGCAGAGGAGAGTGACAGGAGGGGGACAGAGGAGAGTGACAGGAGGGGGACAGAGGAGAGTGACAGGAGGGGGACAGAGGAGAGTGACAGGAGGGGGACAGAGGAGAGTGACAGGAGAGGGACAGAGGAGAGTGACAGGAGAGGGACAGAGGAGAGTGACAGGAGAGGGACAGAGGAGAGTGACAGGAGAGGGACAGAGGAGTGTGACAGGAGAGGGACAGAGGCGAGTGACAGGAGAGGGACAGAGTGACAGGAGAGGGACAGAGGCGAGTGACAGGAGAGGGACAGAGGAGAGGGACAGAGGCGAGTGACAGGAGAGGGACAGAGGAGAGGGACAGAGTGACAGGAGAGGGACAGAGGAGAGTGACAGCGTGACAGGAGAGGGACAGAGGAGAGTGACAGCGTGACAGGAGGGGGACAGAGGAGAGTGACAGCGTGACAGGAGGGGGACAGAGGAGAGTGACAGCGTGACAGGAGGGGGACAGAGGAGAGTGACAGCGTGACAGGAGGGGGACAGAGGAGAGTGACAAGATGGGGACAGAGGAGCGTGACAGGAGGGGGACAGAGGAGCGTGACAAGATGGGGACAGAGGAGAGTGACAAGATGGGGACAGAGGAGGGTGACAGGATGGGGACAGAGGAGGGTGACAGGAGGGGGACAGAGGAGGGTGACAGGAGGGGGACAGAGGAGGGGGACAGGAGGGGGACAGAGGAGGGTGACAGGAGGGGGACAGAGGAGGGTGACAGGAGGGGGACAGAGGAGGGTGACAGGAGGGGGACAGAGGAGGGTGACAGGAGGGGGACAGAGGAGGGTGACAGGAGGGGGACAGAGGAGAGTGACAGGAGAGGGACAGAGGAGAGTGACAGCGTGACAGGAGGGGGACAGAGGAGAGTGACAGCGTGACAGGAGGGGGACAGAGGAGAGTGACAGCGTGACAGGAGGGGGACAGAGGAGAGTGACAGCGTGACAGGAGGGGGACAGAGGAGAGTGACAGCGTGACAGGAGGGGGACAGAGGAGAGTGACAGGAGGGGGACAGAGGAGAGTGACAGGAGGGGGACAGAGGAGAGTGACAGGAGGGGGACAGAGGAGAGTGACAGGAGGGGGACAGAGGAGAGTGACAGGAGGGGGACAGAGGAGAGTGACAGGAGGGGGACAGAGGAGAGTGACAGGAGGGGGACAGAGGAGAGTGACAGGAGGGGGACAGAGGAGAGTGACAGGAGGGGGACAGAGGAGAGTGACAGGAGGGGGACAGAGGAGAGTGACAGGAGGGGGACAGAGGAGAGTGACAGGAGGGGGGACAGAGGAGAGTGACAGGAGGGGGACAGAGGAGAGTGACAGGAGGGGGACAGAGGAGAGTGACAGGAGGGGGACAGAGGAGAGTGACAGGAGGGGGACAGAGGAGAGTGACAGGAGGGGGACAGAGGAGAGTGACAGGAGGGGGACAGAGGAGAGTGACAGGAGGGGGACAGAGGAGAGTGACAGGAGGGGGACAGAGGAGAGTGACAGGAGGGGGACAGAGGAGAGTGACAGGAGGGGGACAGAGGAGAGTGACAGGAGGGGGACAGAGGAGAGTGACAGGAGGGGGACAGAGGAGAGTGACAGGAGGGGGGACAGAGGAGAGTGACAGGAGAGGGACAGAGGAGTGTGACAGGAGAGGAACAGAGTGACAGGAGAGGGACAGAGGAGAGTGACAGGAGAGGGACAGCGTGACAGGAGAGGGACAGAGGAGAGTGACAGCGTGACAGGAGAGGGACAGAGGCGAGTGACAGCGTGACAGGAGAGGGACAGAGGCGAGTGACAGCGTGACAGGAGAGGGACAGAGGCGAGTGACAGCGTGACAGGAGAGGGACAGAGGCGAGTGACAGGAGAGGGACAGAGGCGAGTGACAGCGTGACAGGAGAGGGACAGAGGCGAGTGACAGCGTGACAGGAGAGGGACAGAGGCGAGTGACAGCGTGACAGGAGAGGGACAGAGGCGAGTGACAGCGTGACAGGAGAGGGACAGAGGAGAGTGACAGCGTGACAGGAGAGGGACAGAGGAGAGTGACAGCGTGACAGGAGGGGGACAGAGGAGAGTGACAGCGTGACAGGAGGGGACAGAGGAGAGTGACAGCGTGACAGGAGAGGGACAGAGGAGAGTGACAGCGTGACAGGAGAGGGACAGAGGAGAGTGACAGCGTGACAGGAGGGGGACAGAGGAGAGTGACAGCGTGACAGGAGAGGGACAGAGGAGAGTGACAGCGTGACAGGAGGGGGACAGAGGAGAGTGACAGGAGGGGGACAGAGGAGAGTGACAGGAGGGGGACAGAGGAGAGTGACAGGAGGGGGACAGAGGAGAGTGACAGGAGGGGGACAGAGGAGAGTGACAGGAGGGGGACAGAGGAGAGTGACAGGAGGGGGACAGAGGAGAGTGACAGGAGAGGGACAGAGGAGAGTGACAGGAGAGGAACAGAGTGACAGGAGAGGGACAGAGGAGAGTGACAGGAGAGTGACAGCGTGACAGGAGAGGGACAGAGGAGAGTGACAGCGTGACAGGAGAGGGACAGAGGAGAGTGACAGCGTGACAGGAGAGGGACAGAGGCGAGTGACAGCGTGACAGGAGAGGGACAGAGGCGAGTGACAGCGTGACAGGAGAGGGACAGAGGCGAGTGACAGCGTGACAGGAGAGGGACAGAGGCGAGTGACAGCGTGACAGGAGAGGGACAGAGGCGAGTGACAGCGTGACAGGAGAGGGACAGAGGCGAGTGACAGCGTGAGAGGAGAGGGACAGAGGCGAGTGACAGCGTGAGAGGAGAGGGACAGAGGCGAGTGACAGCGTGACAGGAGAGGGACAGAGGCGAGTGACAGCGTGACAGGAGAGGGACAGAGGCGAGTGACAGCGTGACAGGAGAGGGACAGAGGCGAGTGACAGCGTGACAGGAGAGGGACAGAGGAGAGTGACAGCGTGACAGGAGAGGGACAGAGGAGAGTGACAGCGTGACAGGAGGGGGACAGAGGAGAGTGACAGCGTGACAGGAGAGGGACAGAGGAGAGTGACAGCGTGACAGGAGAGGGACAGAGGAGAGTGACAGCGTGACAGGAGGGGGACAGAGGAGAGTGACAGCGTGACAGGAGGGGGACAGAGGAGAGTGACAGCGTGACAGGAGGGGGACAGAGGAGAGTGACAGCGTGACAGGAGGGGGACAGAGGAGAGTGACAGCGTGACAGGAGGGGGACAGAGGAGAGTGACAGCGTGACAGGAGGGGGACAGAGGAGAGTGACAGCGTGGCAGAGCAGCTGGGACAGCGTAAGAGAGGGCAGAGGAGCTGGGACAGCGTAAGAGAGGGCTGAGGAGCTGGGACAGAGTGACAGAGGGCAGAGGAGCTGGGACAGCGTGACAGAGGGCAGAGGAGCTGGGACAGCGTGACAGAGGGCAGAGGAGCTGGGACAGCGTGACAGAGGGCAGAGGAGCTGGGACAGCGTGACAGAGGGCAGAGGAGCTGGGACAGCGTGACAGAGGGCAGAGGAGCTGGGACAGCGTGACAGAGGGCAGAGGAGCTGGGACAGCGTGACAGAGGGCAGAGGAGCTGGGACAGCGTGACAGAGGGCAGAGGAGCTGGGACAGCGTGACAGAGGGCAGAGGAGCTGGGACAGCGTGACAGAGGGCAGAGGAGCTGGGACAGCGTGACAGAGGGCAGAGGAGCTGGGACAGCGTGACAGAGGGCAGAGGAGCTGGGACAGCGTGACAGAGGGCAGAGGAGCTGGGACAGAGGGCAGAGGAGCTGGGACAGCGTGACAGAGGAGGGGGACAGCGTGACAGAGGAGGGGGACAGCGTGACAGAGGAGGGGGACAGCGTGACAGAGGAGGGGGACAGCGTGACAGAGGAGGGGGACAGCGTGACAGAGGAGGGGGACAGCGTGACAGAGGGCAGAGGAGCTGGGACAGCGTGACAGAGGGCAGAGGAGCTGGGACAGCGTGACAGAGGGCAGAGGAGGGGGACAGCGTGACAGAGGGCAGAGGAGGGGGACAGAGGGCAGAGAAGGGGGACAGAGGGCAGAGAAGGGGGACAGAGGGCAGAGGAGGGGGACAGAGGGCAGAGGAAGGGGACAGAGGGCAGAGGAGGGGGACAGAGGGCAGAGGAGGGGGACAGCGTGACAGAGGGCAGAGGAGCTGGGACAGCGTGACAGAGGGCAGAGGAGCTGGGACAGCGTGACAGAGGGCAGAGGAGCTGGGACAGCGTGACAGAGGGCAGAGGAGCTGGGACAGCGTGACAGAGGGCAGAGGAGCTGGGACAGCGTGACAGAGGAGGGGGACAGCGTGACAGAGGAGGGGGACAGCGTGACAGAGGAGGGGGACAGCGTGACAGAGGAGGGGGACAGCGTGACAGAGGAGGGGGACAGCGTGACAGAGGAGGGGGACAGCGTGACAGAGGAGGGGGACAGCGTGACAGAGGAGGGGGGACAGCGTGACAGAGGGCAGAGGAGCTGGGACAGCGTGACAGAGGGCAGAGGAGGGGGACAGCGTGACAGAGGGCAGAGGAGGGGGACAGAGGGCAGAGAAGGGGGACAGAGGGCAGAGGAGGGGGACAGAGGGCAGAGGAGGGGGACAGAGGGCAGAGGAGGGGGACAGAGGGCAGAGGAGGGGGACAGAGGGCAGAGGAGGGGGACAGCGTGACAGAGGGCAGAGGAGCTGGGACAGTGTGACAGAGGGCAGAGGAGCTGGGACAGCGTGACAGAGGGCAGAGGAGGGGGACAGAGGGCAGAGGAGGGGGACAGAGGGCAGAGGAGGGGGACAGAGGGCAGAGGAGGGGGACAGAGGGCAGAGGAGGGGGACAGAGGGCAGAGGAGGGGGACAGAGGGCAGAGGAGGGGGACAGAGGGCAGAGGAGGGGGACAGAGGGCAGAGGAGGGGGGACAGAGGGCAGAGGAGGGGGACAGAGGGCAGAGGAGGGGGACAGAGGGCAGAGGAGGGGGGACAGAGGGCAGAGGAGGGGGGACAGAGGGCAGAGGAGGGGGACAGCGTGACAGAGGAGGGGGACAGCGTGACAGAGGGCAGAGGAGCTGGGACAGCGTGACAGAGGGCAGAGGAGCTGGGACAGCGTGACAGAGGGCAGAGGAGGGAGACAGCGTGACAGAGGGCAGAGGAGGGAGACAGCGTGACAGAGGGCAGAGGAGGGGGGACAGCGTGAGAGAGGGCAGAGGAGGGGGACAGCGTGACAGAGGGCAGAGGAGGGGGACAGAGGGCAGAGGAGGGGGACAGAGGGCAGAGGGGGACAGAGGGCAGAGGAGGGGGACAGAGGGCAGAGGAGGGGGACAGAGGGCAGAGGAGGGGGACAGAGGGCAGAGGAGGGGGACAGAGGGCAGAGGAGGGGGACAGCGTGACAGGGGGCAGAGGAGGGGGACAGAGGGCAGAGGAGCTGGGACAGCGTGACAGAGGAGCTGGGACAGCGTGACAGAGGGCAGAGGAGCTGGGACAGCGTGACAGAGGGCAGAGGAGCTGGGACAGCGTGACAGAGGGCAGAGGAGCTGGGACAGCGTGACAGAGGGCAGAGGAGCTGGGACAGCGTGACAGAGGGCAGAGGAGCTGGGACAGCGTGACAGAGGGCAGAGGAGGGGGACAGAGGGCAGAGAAGGGGGACAGAGGGCAGAGGAGGGGGACAGAGGGCAGAGGAGGGGGACAGAGGGCAGAGGAGGGGGGACAGCGTGAGAGAGGGCAGAGTGCGAGAGGATAGAGTGTCTGGATGCAGTTGGAGCAGAGTGTCTGGATGCAGAGGGGGCATTTTTGCATACAACTAAATAAGCATTTATGTCCTGACCTAAATACTTATTACAATTTTTTGACCCAACTACTTCTAAAACAGGACTGCTCGGTAATTATTTTGGAGGGGTGCCTTAAAAAAAATATGGCGACTCTAAGGGTGCCGCGAACTGCAAAAGTTTGGGAACCACTGGTCTAGAGTATTGTCTCCCTGGCCTATAGGTACCGCCTTTATATGGAAGCGTTGTCAGACAGCTCTGGGACTTATGATCTGCCGCCCACAGATGTAGCCAGAGTGCCCTTCTTGCTACAACCGCCGTGGTCATGCTCGTGGAAGAGAAAACAATTGTATCCAAGGAAGCTTCATCCTTAGAGAAATCAATGCTTTTCTCTAAGGATTTAAGATATAATCTATTTATCTTATCCTCAATGTCTGTATGTAGAGTACTGGCCCACAGCCTCAGGGCTCTAGCTACTGAAGCCATGGCTATCCCAGACTTTAGAGAGTTATGCCTGAGATGTGTAATTTCCTGAAGGAAGTTTCCATTCTCCTATCCATAGCATCTTTTGATGGACCCCCATCATCCCACGGGAGAGTGGTCATTGAGGATAAGTCAGCTATGGCTGAATCCACTTTAGGTACAGAACACCATTTCAGCACATCTTCATCCAGAAAAGGATACATACAATTTAGTGTCCCCATGTTAGGATGACTCTTGTCTAAGGCCTGATATTCTTTAGCAATCAAGTCTTTAACCACTTTGTGCATATGGAACACTCTAGACTTCACTTGATGCTCTGAAAATAATGCATCCTGTGGTTTAACTGGTACAGTTGGCTCCTCAATACCTAACGACTTGTTAATATGCTTAAGTATAATATTCACAGTATTAAAATTAAAACATCCTGATATCCTCTTTCACTTCATCCTCACTATCTGACTCCGAATTCCATTCCTGAGCAGAACTAAATGTTTCAGAGGACGACCCTGGCCTTACTTCCTCTATATCTTTTGCAATAGGGATCCTGTCCCTTATCGTTCTCTGTTCTGGGTCCTGATACTCATGCATTGCTTTAACCATCCATGAAATAAATAAATTGTTCAGGGGGCCCAGGCTCCTCTACCGTTTCTGAGGTGCATGACACACATAACAGATCAGTACAATCTTTCGGTAAACAAGCTGCACAAGCTGCACATACACGATTCTTCAGTTTATATTTCCTTTTTCCCTGCACAAGCTCCACAGAGGCACTGTAAATGATAGAAAAAAAGGACCTAACTAAGCTAAGAGTAACCAAAAAAAACCCTTTTTAAAGGCTTACCTTGGGGTCTCCTTCAGCTTTTTTGGGGCAAACTCCTGGTCCATAGTGCACTATCCAGGTAGCTGCTAGGTCCTGCAGCATCAAACACAAAACCAATACTGAGCCTCATAAATGAGCTGCAGCTGCTCAAGTGTTTTTGACTTACCAGGTCAGTCCTTAGCAGATTAGTTTACTACCTCATCTGTTTCCATCCTGACAGGTGAGGTAAATGGGGAATAGCGCTGCCGGCCACCCGGCAGCACACTGCGTATGCGCGAGCATCTCCACATGCTCACCCCTGTCAAATGCGCGCGTCCTTGCCATGCTCGCGCGATTTCCAAGTGTGCCTGCCGGCAGTCTTGCTAAACTTCAAAGAGGCAGACTTGTCCGGCACTTGCCCCGCTGGAGCTGTCACCCCAACAGCCAGCTCAGATGAAAGCCAGAAAAACCTCCAGGTAAGCCCTCTAGAATAAAATAAAAAAACAAAAAAAACACTCACTACACTACCTGTCCTATACACTGCTGAGACAGGAAGAAAAGACACTGAGGAAGAGGAGGAGCTGCCTTATATAGGGGCCAGGTGGGACAAAATTCTTCCTGACTACACTAGCTGATTAGGGATTAACCCATGGCAAGGGCTACCATGGAGTAGGGAAAGGAAACTATATTTTATGTATTACATTTTTTGCTATCAATCAGCTGAGAAATTGACTTGAGTTTATCGTTCTGGTCAAGGTCAGCCAATCTAAATAGTCTTAATACTGTATATGGAACTGTTAAAAAATAATAATCTGGATATTCCCTTATGTATATAGATAAGACACAATGGAAATCAAGCACACAGTCCAGGGGGTAAATGTATCAATCTGCGGGTTCTTCAACACCCGCGTGTTCAGCCTCTTCCGCGATTAAATTTCAAGCGGCGCTGCATTGTAAAGGGTTAACTTCCCTTTACAATGCAGCGCCGCTTGAAATTTAATCGCGGAAGAGGCTGAACACGCGGGTGTTGAAGAACCCGCAGATTGATACATTTACCCCCAGATTGATTACATCACTCCAGAGCTTTGGGGATCCTCTAATTAAAGGACGACAATATTAGAAAGGGGTTCAATGAGAGGTGCAAAGTCATATTATAGAAGGCACATTAGGGCAGTAGAATAATCCATTGTTACCTAAATATTGCAGTGTAAGATTATCACTCCATTTAGATAGGAGATAATTGGGTGCTAGAAAATTGTTTTGTAATGAAGATCTGTTTTTGTCTCATTAGTAGTGCCTCAGAACCTTTTGGGACTTTATCCTTCCACATAAAACAATTTACATGACACTATAGACTCTGTCTATTCATTACCAGGATATTCACTGGCAGATTGCAAAAGTAATACAATATTCCAAAGTAGAAAATACATTTTTATACAATACATGCTACCCATTCAAGAAATAGCTCATCTATCTTTCAACTACTCTTAAGGCTCTTATTAATATGGAAAATTTGCTGCAGGGCTTCCAACTAAAGTAAAAACTGCACTTTAGCAATTTAATGGAGAGCGGAGAAAAATCAATGTTGAGGTATTCAAATAAAGAGGACTTTATCTTGAAGCCTGAAAAGGTACCAAATTCTTAAAAATCCACAAAAACATATGGAAGGAAAAACTTGACATGTTTAGTAACTAATTTAGTAATTGAGATGGCACAGTACAGAGGTGCAGAACAAACACAGATGTTTGAAAAATTAACACCAGACCATCTCTTGCGAAAATCAGTCCTTTATTTACTCCTTTACTCCATTTAGTTGCAAGAAATAATTACAGAACTATATTAGAGTTGACATTCACATGGGGTTGTCAAGATTCCTTGACCTGTACACTAGTCTCTCTCTCACGCAGGAAAACCTTGAGTGTCAAAGAATACTGGACTCAGGTCTTGGACATTGTGACATTCACCTGGAGTGGCACAGTCAAAAAAACATAAATAGACAGACAGAAAATGCATAACAGTTTAGCCAACAGTGTTAAATAAACAGGGCCCAGACTATCAAAGTAAGCGCCACACCAATAAAAATATAAAATAAGGAGAAAAAGCAATATTAGCGTGGTGCAAGTCAGGTTATACTCATCAGCCAGGTATTGAGGACTTTGTATCAAATGGTGTCAGTCTTTCCCTTATTTTAAAATTATATATTGAATAATCTGCTGATTTCTCCGTAGCTATATTTGCCTCATGTACCCAGTGGAAGATATCAAGCAAAACAAAATTGATACTCATAGTAGTCAATTGACTATCTTTTATGATCAGGTCAGTCGTATGTGTTAGACTAATAGGAACTATGTTTTGCTGTAGCTTTAGGCTATGTACAAGCCTAAAATAAAGGCATTACTATGTACTGTTGTACATATAAAGCAGTTCAGTATTTGTGAACTTCATGCAAAAGCAAGCAGCATTTTCCATTTTTCCTTGAATGAAGAAGAAAAAATAAAAAAAATAAAGGAAATACATTTGCACAGCTTGCATTGCAGAGTAAATTTGTTCCTTTTGTTTTTTTTTTTACTTTGATCCCATGTCTAAATGAGGCTCATAATCTATACCTGCATTTTAGATGCAATATTTCTGTGCAGCTTACAAAACCTGTTATGGGCATGTTTGAGCACATTTAGGCATATACACCAGCTGGTAAATTTTTGTAGATATTTAGAAAATGTTTCATGTAAGTCTTGTGGAGTTTATAACCTATTAAAAACATTTTTTTTATCAACCATATTTTGCATACAGTGTTCATGAGGATTCATGATGAGATATCAGATCCTATAAAATTAGTTATAATAATGATACATTTTCACAGAATTCTGGTTTGTAAATCACTGGGCAACCAAATGTGCCTTACCACCTTAATATTCCTTTATGTTTCATTTGTTATTATTGTGAAGTGAAATAGAATACATATGAATCCCATATCCTACCTCCTGAAATATTCACAAATGTACATCTACGTCTGTAAAACAGTGAAGAGGAACAGGCGGCCCTAAGAGCCTACACCTCCGGCACGAAGCACCTTCCTGCTTTATTGTAAAATGCATTGGTTATAGCTTGCTGCATTTGTTTAAAATACTTGCTTTGTTAATACAGAGAGGTGTCTCTTTCTTTGATGAAATGTGTTGTTTTAACTTATTAATGAGATTAAGGGAAATGGATAGCCCTTTTTAACATGACAAAGAGAAAGCATTTTCCTATACCCTTCTGAAGTTCTTGAAATAACCTTTCGAATAGTAGTTTTGAAATCTAAAATGTACAGCAGATCAGTATATTTTTGTACAAATATGTTCTGTATTATTAAGCCTTTTCTGGAAAGTCTGGGCTTGTACATTGCAATTTTTGGAGAACGTTTATTAAATATTCCACAAAACCTCACTAGTTTTTAAAGACCAAACAATATGATTTACAGCCCTACTTTATACTAAGCAGCATTAAAACCAATATTAGACTTACCTTTATTCTATCTAAACACAAATCAAAGAACCAATCCATGTCGTATGTCCAATATAACCTACTAGAAACTTTAGCAATTTATA
>NC_134402.1:202298680-202306180 GCF_038048845.1 Mixophyes fleayi
AAAGTAAATATTTAGCTGAATCCATTCATCATACCCGGACAATATTAACAAATCCTACAAGTTAAATTCCCAGTCAGTGAAGAATTGAGCTGAAGAGTTTATATTGGTCAGATGATTCAAAACATAGTTTGAAATCAACCATGAAGCACTCAAAGAAACCAAAGATTAAGGGCTTGAAATGGCCATCACAGTCGCAAAACTTGAATATCAGTTGGGGAGACCTGGCATGCTATAAGACCAAAAATATTTATGAGTTAGAAGAGTTTGGAAAGGAAGAGTGGGGAAAAATCTCAAACTAAGAATAGAAAGTCAATTTTTGCTAAATACGGTGTTGCTGTCTGACAAGGGTGCCTAAACTTATGACACAAATGGTTTCATTTGTTGTATGTTAAATGTTGCAAATAATATATATCGTGCATTAAAAGGGGCATAATTGTCAAGTTACGTTAACTATACTTTCAGCAAAATATGCAGTTTCACCAGGAAGTGCCCAAATGTTTGCATACAACTAGAAGGCATGCATATTAGAATTAGGACTATGTAAATCTTTCTTGTAGTCACAAACATATATCATTTCAGAGAAGTGGGGGCTTTTCTTACTAAATGATATGTGACAAGTACTTCTGTCAGAAAAAATAGTACCTACTTCCCTAGTGTGTGATTTACCCTTAGTATAATGAACACTAAGATCTGTCAAAAAGGACAGTATTTTTTGTTTATGCTAAATATAATGCTGTACAACACCTTCACAAAACGGAGCAGAGCGGTTTGCATTTTAGGTGTGATATATTGTGGGGGATCTCTTTGAGGGGATGTGGGGAGGGACAGGGAAAAGAAAAGGGGGAAATCCTTCCTGCAGATTGGTCCACACGGTAATTTTAAAAGGCAATTAGGTAGCATAGGTATATGTGATTTCACGTGAAATTCCCTGGATCCTATGTGACTGTCAAATTGCCAAAAGAAATACACATCAGGGAACATTAAAAAATAAAACCCTGTACAAATGCATATTTTTAATAAAGGTCACATGATCATAAAATAAAAAATAGCTCAACCTAAGGATAAATACATAAAACACAAATAATATACATTTGTTAAAAAAAAGTTTCAAATAATATATTTTATTCCTCAACTGGGGTTTTCTTTTTGTTTATTTTTTAAATGCCACAAATGTGCAACTACAAGTGCCCTTGTCACACTCTTTGTGATTTTGCAGGTTCCGTAGCAAGACTTACTTTATTAGATACCGATGCGACATTTTGATCCTCAAATTATTTTACAAGTGTCCACCACTGTAACTTTTCATTTTTTAGAGGGTCTTCTCTACGATATGTGTGTGAACGTGACAAATGAGAAAGGTACTGTATACACATTAAAATAATTTATGAGACGTGCAAGGAGACAAAAAGCTAATGGTAAGCTTTTGAATTTTTTTTAGAATTTTGCTTTTAGCATTTTTTTTTTGCCTTACTTTGGAGACTGAGAAAAGAAAAAAGGTTCACATAGGTAGAATTATTTGAACAAGGCAGAACAAAAATAGCTAAATTTATCCATAATTAAAAAGAGGGATTCTTCTAGTAATTCTTATATTAAGGGGCTACTAAAAAAGAAACATAAACAAGCACATACAAATAAATTAAGTATTTAAAAAAAGAAAAATATGGACTTTACATCTTCGCAAACATGAACCCTTGTAGTTTCTCAGTATTCCATAAAATCTACTGGAAAGTGTTTGGCAGAAATGTCTCCTCCTAACCCTTGCGAGAGGAAATATTCAATATCACTTACTGACACATTTTTATAAAACTGCATATTTAGAAAAAAACATTGATTAGTTTGTCACTTTACAAACTACATTTGTGTTGTTTTGTAGACCTATTGCATTTCTGAATGTTAAAGTAAACATTTGTTAGCGGGTTTTGCATTGGTAAAATGCAAAATTACCCTCTTAGCGGGTGCCTGCAAGGAAAAATTTGGTAAACGTATCTTTGCATTCTTTTAATCTGTTACTTTGCCATTTTCATACTGAAAAAAAAAACCCCAACAAAAACAAACAATAAATATACCAAATACTTTCTTCAAAAACACAGCCGAATATTGCACTCATCTTCAACAAATATTCTGGTCTGATGGAATACTATATAAATGCCCTCAAGTCTCCCATTTACATGAGGATTCAAGTAGGAAGTAACAAGTTCAAAATTGCATGTTCAATTTTCAGAGTTTGTGGGCAAACTTTCTTGATGATATAGTACTAGCTTTGTGGCAGGTCACCGTTTAACTTTAGCATCTTCCTTTATACGCCAAATCATCAGTTCCATGCAGGAGCAAGCATCTTCACTGGAGTCATGTCCCTCCACTTTCAGAAAAAGAAATGGTTGGGTTGTTAACATTCTTAATTAGAATTTCAATAGACGTTATAAGATCTTTTTGCTTCTGTAGTTTTCAACTGTCTTTCCAAGAAAGCTAAATAGCTGCCAGTAATTAGCTCATCAGTGACATTCAGTTAAACAATTTAAAAACTCACTAAACCTAAAGCAACTTATTTTTCATAGGAGTTGCTAATAGCACAAATATATATATATATACAAGATTTAAGTACTTCTCAGATGACTACAACAGATATAAGTTTTGATAGTGAATGGACACATTTTCTGGCAGTAGCTCCACTGGTATCCCTTCAGCTGCCGACTCCTCTTCACTGACTTTAGTCTGTAAACGTATATAAGCAGTGACCCCCTGTACAGTGCTTTTAGAAATATTGTGTAATATTCTAAAATAAAATAATGATTTTTAAAAGAAACACTCCAATTTCCTGAATATCTTCCATAATGTACTTCTGTCCAAAAACATGTAGTAGTGTAAATGTAGTAGTAAATGGCATGAGCTGCGCATATGTACAGAAGCACTTAAGAACAAAATTTTGCATGCCAACATACCAGGTATCCTTGATAAAGGTCTCAATACAAGCTTAATAATTATTACACACTATACACCAATTTTCCCCTCAAACTCTAATCCTGGCAGGATGTTATTACAGTTCTGTAGTGCCTTCAAAAGTAATTGTGAGCCTAGGAGAAAGTACTCTTATACACAGAGACGAGAGCAGTTAAATGAAATCTGACTTGAGATCAAGTACAATTTCCTCATCTAGAATAAAAAACAAACAACTCTGATCACACTAGATGGGCAGCTGTGCCTATCAAGATGTAATTCAACAAAACAAAACATCAAAACACATGAATTTATGACCCAATATAGAGACTCTCATTGTTTAGAGTTATGACCCACAATATTAACAGAAGTGCTTTGAAGGAGAGGTGGCTTATCATGCATTTGCAAATGTGTGGAACTGAGAATTCTGCATTTTTATGTACAAGTAGAATACCATATAAATTGACTGAGCAACTTCCATTTCTGTATTGTAAGATCTCCTTACTGTAAGTAAACCAGGGGTAAACAAGAATCCGAAAAAAACTTAGAAGCCAGCCACCAGTGTCCTGCTCTTTGGAAGAAAGAATCTTTTTGGTGGACGGGAATGAAATTTTGTTTTATTGCACACTGACGTGCAAACTACGCCTCGAGGACTACACCACTACGTATCGAGAGACTACACCATATTTCTGGAACCAGAACAAGCTACAATCCCTCTTTCAATGGATATTTTGAGTTACATTTTTGAAGGTTTTATTTTTCCACAGGAATTTTCAAAAAAATTCTAACCACCGAAGATCATATTAACGCTTACCACTGTCTTGTATAATACGTTTAAGGTGGTCCGCCATTAATGAACGAAGTGCTCGCTTGTATGGCAGTCCCAAGCGGTGAGGGAAGACAATTGCTGTATCCACTACAGTGGGATGGATTAGCTGAAAAGACAGCCAAAGGCATATTTGATACATTGACATGTTTACATTCAGTCTGGAACAGTGTACCAAATAAGTATTACATTCTTTTAAGAAACCGTTATTTGCTATATTTCTTTAGGGTAGTGGTATACATCATGGTACATTTTAATTGGCAGTGTTTTAACTTCTGTGGAGAGAAAGACAAAAAAAGAAAGAAAAAGTGACAGGAAAATAGAATGTCATGATAATTGGGGATTCGTTTTCCTCAAAGAAGGTTCTGTCAACTATCTCAAAGACCATGGGAAGCAGGCTTGCATTTGAGTGTTTTGTGAAGCGACATGCACTACAAAAAGTTGCCCATGGATGAAAAAAAAAAACCTTTGCAGAGAGAGGAGAGAGAAAAAGAGAGGGGGGAGAGAGAGGCTACATTAATCTGAAAAGACGCCTTATATTTTTATCATAATGAGGAAACAATGTACCACAATAAGAACGCAAACTGAATAACATACACCTAAATCCATCAAATTATACACAGCAGAGATTTAAAGTATTAAAATCCAAAGTAAACTGTTAAGGCACACTAATACCATATTTAAAGCTCTCCACAATCCAATTATAGATGTCAATTTTACATAAAGGCATTTTGTATATTTGTATATTCTGTATCAGTGCCTGCTACATTCAGTAGTTATTGCCCGTTTGAAACACCACCATTGTTCTTGTGGTCGTCTTACATGTGTTGTGCTAAAAATTCCCCTTCTCTGTGGACAATTGCACCTCCCCTTCCAACTGAAAAATCTGACTGGGCATGGTAGAAATTCAATAAGTGGGGAAGAGCACAGGAGAAATCGTGTACACGCGAGAGAGAGGTAGTTACCAGACACGAGACAAGGCGCAGGTCAGAGGTAGCCCTAAGAGGGCGGGGGGGAGGAGAGTATTTTTTATACGAGATTTGAGATGTATGAAGGGGTGGTGTTGTTGAGGGCTTTGTAGGTAAGGGTGAGTAACTTGTATTGGATTCTGGAGGACACAGGGAGCCAGTGTAGGGGTGGTGCAGCAGATGTGGAGTGGTGAGAGAGGACGATCAGTCTTACAGCAGCATTTAGGATGGATTGAAATGTGGCTATATGGGTGTCAGGAATGCCAGATAGCAGGAGGTAGCAGTAGTCAAGAAGGGAGATGAGGAGGAGAACGGATAAGAGTTTTGGTAACATGTTGAGCAAGAAAAGGGCATATTCTGGAATTGACAGAACTGGTAGAGTCTGGATATGAGGAATAAAGCTGAGTGCGGAGTCAAGGGTGACACCAAGGCAGTGGGCTTGTGAGACTTAGGAAATTGTGGCGTTATTAAGAGTCAGGGATATTTGAGGGGAGGTGGTGATTCTGGCAGGAGGGAAGATAATAAGCTCTGTTTTGGATATGTTGAGCTTTAGGTAGCGTTGGGACATCCATGTGGAGATAGCTGAAAGATAGTTGGCTACACGAGAGTCCATAACCAAAGGTTATGCAAAAGTTCACATTCCTTTGATTTCATGAAATGTAGCCCATATTTTCACTGCTCATACGTTCATGTCTTTTTATTTTATTAATAAATTTAATTTGATTATAGCTGTGCATCTATGTCCATTGCATTTGTGGCAATACCGTGACTAAGATAGTATGTGTCAGATAGGAAGATTGCGGGAATACACTGACATGCATCCACATAAGTCTGGTTATAATTAGGACAGTCACAAGTGTTTAAATGCAATGCCAATAAAATTTTCACCATCTATATAACATACTTGCCAAATCTCCCGGAATGTCCGGGAGACTCCCGGATTTCAGGTGGGTCTCCCGGAAGTGTATTGCAGTCTCCGCATCTGCCCACTTCCTAGTGAAGTGGGCAGAATTAGGTCCAACATGCCCCCCGCTGTAAAATGACGCGTCATAACGCACACCTCCCCCCCCGGCAGCTCCCGGACACCAACTACAAGAAGTTGGCAAGTATGCTGTAGAATTAAGAGTAAATAATAAAACAAAGATCAGGATTGAAGAAATGTCCCTAATACATATAATTGGTATTGTTTTTAGATCAAAGAGAGCAACGGAGTTATGAAGCAATAGGAGATGCTTTTTAGCAGTAGAAACGTAACAATTGGAATCTAGATATGGAGGCAAAAAGACTGCTTCAAACAATATAAATACACTGTGCAATTGGAATATTTTATAGAGATATACATGTTAAAATAAATTTAGTTGTCTTTTTTTATATACAATGAAGCAGTATGACAGTGTTGAAATAATGAAATGAAATAAGCATGGATTTAAAAAAAGGTACATAATATACTTAATATCAACAACAAAGCGAATTAAGAAGACTAATAACAGAAGTGGGACCCTTTACAGGGGGATCTATAAGTACATATTAAAAACAATGAATGCAAGTAAATACAGTTAGCAAAATATTTTAAAACAATCAGTGCAATAAAGGATTTGGAAATTGTCATTAATTTGTACTAATACAAATTAGATCTATAACATTTTTTGATTCAGTTTTCACGAGTACAATTACAGAATAGTTTTTTCTTTTTTTTTTTTCTAGATGGCTTTGCATCTGTACGGAAGTGCTATGAAAATATTGCATCCCTAATATTATAGATGACAGGTGGGAGCAGATGCGTGGGATAAAGACAGGTGTACAGCAGACCCAAATCACTTGACTAGGTAAAATGTGTTTGTTGCTTCTTCCTATTTGCTTGATAATGCTCTGGGTGGGCATTCTATACTATTTATTCAAGCATTTTGTATATCCTTAATCTTTCCTTCAGTACGCCTTCTGAGCATTTCGCATCAACATACTCTCTGATCTTATGTTCAACTGAGGATACTCTCTGTTCACAGAAGGGTCCTAATGAGCCAACATTGCCCCCTAGTGGCTCAATGTTTATCAACAAGGCAATTATCTATACAAACAACCCTACCTGAACTGTTGCATATCATAGGGTTTAATGTAGATGACATACAATTGCATTTGCAACAGTGTTACACATGATGCGTTTTAAGTAGGACCTTCTTCTACAGGCAATTGAATACCTTGAACATTGTTTAGAGATGGTGCTATTCAGGAAAACATACATTTTCTCTGTTTAGCAACATCTGTTTTTATTTTTTTGGGGTTTTTTTTAACACTTTTTCCACGAGAGCTAATATAATACTGAGAGCCAAATGTACCTTTTTTTTTCCATTGCTACCAATGTTTCCCCCTCTGTGATAAGCGTATGCCTTGCATCTGTTTGCACCTTTCATATGTGCTCCTGGGTGTGCCTATATGAGATTTTTGTTGTTTGTTTTTCTTGGCTGAGAAAAGTGGGGATCCTTTTATGCATTTATGATTAAAAGCAAAGCTAAAGCCTATAATTGTCATCTATAGACTTGTATAGGAAAAAAATGGCACATTACCTTTAATGCATAAAGATCACTTTCCAAGCTATGTCCAACCAATATAGTGTCACAGCTGAACATACATAGTAAGACAGCCTGAACATCTCGCAGAGTGATACTCGTGTTATGTAGATCCTCTTCTGTTACACCAGAAAACCTATGAGTTTAAGAATAAATAAATACAAAAATACCATACTCACAACTGTACTTGTAACATTTTAAATAAGTG
>NC_134402.1:202313240-202406803 GCF_038048845.1 Mixophyes fleayi
CACACTCTACAGACACACACACACGCACACTCTACAGACACGCACACTCTACAGACACGCACACTCTACAGACACGCACACACGCACACTCTACAGACACACACGCACACTCTACAGACACACACACGCACACTCTACAGACACGCGCGCGCGCGCACACACACACACACACACTACAGACACGCGCGCGCACACACACACTACAGACACGCGCGCGCTGCGCGCGCGCACACACACACACTACAGACACGCGCACACACACACACACTACAGACACGCGCACACACACACTACAGACACGCGCGCACACACACACTACAGACACGCGCGCACACACACACTACAGACACGCGCGCACACACACACTCTACAGACACGCACACACACACACTCACTCTACAGACACGCGCACGCACACACACACACACACACACACACTACAGACGCGCGCGCGCGCACGCACGCACACACACACACACACACACACACACACTACAGACGCGCGCGCGCACACACACACACACACTCTACAGACACGCACGCGCGCACACACACACTCTACAGACACGCACGCGCGCACACACACACTCTACAGACGCACGCGCGCGCGCGCGCACAACACACACTCTACAGACGCACGCGCGCACACACACACTCTACAGACACGCACACACACTAGACACTCTATAGATACACACACACACTACACACACTACAGACACACGCACACTACACACACTAAACACACTACAGACACACGCACACTCACACTCTACAGACACACGCACACTACACACTCTACAGACACACGCACAATACACAAATGCACACACTCTACAGACACACGCGCACAAACTCTACAGACACAAGCACACACTATACAGACACGCACACAATACAGACACACGGACACTCTACAGACACACGCACACACACACATTCTACACGCACACTATACAGTCACATGCACACAAACTATACAGTCACGCACACACATTCTACAGGCGCACACACATTCTACAGGCACACACACACTATACAGTCACATGCACACAAACTATACAGTCACGCACACACATACTCTACAGACACACGCACACACTACACACTATACAGACACACACACTCTACAGACACACTATACAGACACACTATACAGACACACACTATACAGACACACGCACACACTATACAGACACACGCACACACTATACAGACACACGCACACACACTCTCAGACACAAGCACACTATACAGACACACGGACACACTATACAGACACATGCACGCTCTACACACACTATACAGGCACACGCACACACTATACAGGCACACGCACGCAATACAGACACACGCACACACTACACAGACACACGCACACACTACACAGACACACGCACACACACTATACAGACACACGCACACACACTATACAGACACACGCACACACACTATACAGACACACGCACACACACTATACAGACACACGCACACAATATACAGACACACGGACGCACATTATACAGACACTACACACCATACAACACACACACTACACACCATACAAACACACTATGCAGACACAAACACGCACTCTACACACACACACTCTACAGACACCCACACACTCTACAGACACCCACACACTATACAGACACCCACACACTATACAGACACACGCACGCACTATACAGACACACGCACGCACTATACAGACACACGGACGCACTATACAGACACACGGACGCACACTATAGACACACGGACGCACACTATACAGACACACGCACACAGACACACACACACACACTATGCAGACACACACACACACTCTACAGACACACACACACACTCTACAGACACACACACACACTCTACAGACACAGGGACACACACTATACAGACACACGGACGCACACTATACAGACACACGGACGCACACTATACAGACACACGGACGCACACTATACAGACACACGGACGCACACTATACAGACACACGGACGCACACTATACAGACACACACTATAAAGACATACAGACATACAGACACACGCACACGCACACACTATACAGACACACGCACACAGACACTACACACCATACAGACACACACTATGCAAACACACACACTATACAGACACACACACGCACAAACTATACAGACACACGCACACACTATACACACACTATAGACATGCACGCTACACAAAACACACACTATACAGACACACGCACACACACACTATACAGACACACGCACACGGACACACTATACAGACACACGCACTCAGCAGGCGCGCGCGCACTCTACAGGCACGCACTATACAGACACACGGACGCACAATATACAGACACGCACACACACACTCTACAGACACTATACAGACACATGCACGCACTCTACACACACACACTATACAGACACATGCACGCACTCTACACACACACTATACAGACACACGCACACACACACACTATACAGACACACGCACACACTATACAGACACACGCACACACTATACAGACACACGCACACACTATACAGACACACACACACACACACTATACAGACACTACACACCCACACACTATACAGACACTACACACCATACACACACACTACACACCATACAAACACACACTACACACCATAAAGACACACATACTATGCAGACACAAACACACTCTACAGACACACACACACTCTCTACAGACACAGGGACACACTATACAGACACACGCACACACTATACAGACACACGGACGCACACTATACAGACACACGGACGCACACTATAGACACACGGACGCACACTATACAGACACACACACACACTATGCAGACACAGACACGCACGCGCGCACACACACACACACACACACACTATACAGACACACGCACACACACTCTCAGACACAAGCACACTATACAGACACACGGACACACTATACAGACACACACTATACAGACACACACACTATACAGACACACACACTATACAGACACACGCACGCTCTACACACACACACACAATACAGACACACGCACACACACTATACAGACACACGCACACACACTATACAGACACACGCACACACACTATACAGACACACGCACACACACTATACAGACACACGCACACAATATACAGACACACGGACGCACACTATACAGACACTACACACCATACAAACACACACACTACACACTATACAAACACACTATGCAGACACAAACACGCACTCTACACACACACACTCTACAGACACCCGCACGCACTATACAGACACACGCACGCACTATACAGACACACGCACGCACACTATAGACACACGGACACACACTATACAGACACACGGACGCACACACTATACAGACACACGGACGCACACAGACACACACACACTATGCAGACACACACACACTCTACAGACACACACACACTCTACAGACACACACACACTCTACAGACACACACACACACTATACAGACACAGGGACACACTATACAGACACACGGACGCACACTATACAGACACACGGACGCACACTATACAGACACACACTATAAAGACATACAGACATACAGACACACGCACACACACACACACACTATACAGACACACGCACACAGACACTACACACCATACAGACACACACTATACAGACACACACACGCACACACTATACAGACACACGCACACACTATACACACTATAGACATGCACGCTACACAAAACACACACTATACAGACACACGCACTCAGCAGGCGCGCGCGCACTCTACAGGCGCGCGCGCACTCTACAGGCACGAACTATACAGACACACGGACACACACTATACAGACACACGCACACACACACACACTATACAGACACACGCACACACTATACAGACACACGCACACACTATACAGACACACGCACACACTATACAGACACACGCACACACACACTATACAGACACTACACACCCACACACTATACAGACACTACACACCATACACACACTATACAGACACTACACACCATACACACACACTACACACCATAAAGACACACACACTATGCAGACACAAACACACTCTACAGACACACACTATACAGACACACGCACGCACGCACACTATACAGACACACGCACACACTATACAGACACAAACACACACTATACAGACACACGGACGCAGACTATACAGACACACGGACGCACACTATACAGCCACACGGACGCACACTATACAGCCACACGGACGCACACTATACAGAAACACATAGTATGCCACAGTTGCCCCCAGAAACACATAGTATGCCACTCTACAGACGCGCGCGCGCGCACACACACACACACTCTACAGACACGCGCGCACTATACAGACGCACACTCTACAGACACGCGCACACTACACACTCTACAGACACGCGCACAAACTCTACAGACACACGCACTCGACAGACTCTAGACTGTCGAGTGCGTGCAGACACAGGCACACTACACACTCTACAGACGCGCGCACTACACACTCTACAGAAGCGCGCGCTACACACTCTACAGACGCGCGCGCGCGCACACTACACACTCTACAGGCGCGCGTGCGCACACTACACACACTCTACAGGCGCGCGTGCGCACACTACACACACTCTACAGGCGCGCGCGCGCACACTACACACTCTACAGACGCACGCGCACTATATCATTAGAATAGCATAGAAGGAACACAATGGAATAGCCTGCATGCTGATTAAACATTGTATTGCTTCTACCGCATGCTATATTAGTAAACACACCCCTATGGCAGTGATAAACAAACACATTTGCATGTGACAACACAATGCCAACATCAATTTATTACCTGTCAACTCCTCCTCCCGATGAGCATTGCGTTGCACAGAGAAACTGGTTTTTGCTGCCAACTTTCCCCCAAGCACAGACTTATGGGAAACTGCTTTCTTGTTCACGATTTCTGAAGGAATAATAAGGGGAAAAATTAATGGAGCAAAAAACACTGATTAGCATGTATAACCCGTAATTATAATTTCATATTATATATATATATATATATATATTTATTTGATTGCTTAAATTGCTCCTGAGGAAGTCTGGATTGACCCCGACGAAACGCGTCGAGCTTGGTTGCTATTTCTATGCTGTTTCCTATACCCAATGTAAGTTATTTTATTACCTTGTTTATTTAATCAATTTATATACTACATCGCATTTTCTCCAATTCTATTCTGCCACCATTTGGGGGAACTGCTGGTTGTGGAACACGAGTTTAAACAAAATAAATCCTGGTTTATCTACTGATTTGGAGAGTGCTGTCTTCTCCAGTGACTCTGGTATGCAGATTGCATTTTTATTTTGGTGATTCTATGTGAATGGGCTCTGCTTTTGGGGTCAAAAACACCCTTTTCACTATATGTGGCTAGGAGATTGACACATTGTGTTGTTACCGTTCTCACACGTGGTGTGTTTTACAATATATATAGTATTACACTGGAGGAGATTGCCAAAAAGATGCTTAGCTCCCCTGGTATAGTGGAGAACACTTTTCCATCTCTTGCACCTGAATAGTTGTTTCAGAACAGATTTTCACTGTATGTAAAATGTCACTTCAAAATCAATTATCCCTTCAAATCACATGAAAATATCGTTACTGTTTACACACTTGGAGATATAGGTTTATCATCGGATCCCTGGCTCCTCAGTTTCTTCAGTGAGTTGACTGCCACATTTAGATAAATATTACGACTGCTGCTACGGCTGTAGACCATTTTTTCCTCTTCAAGAGCCTGCAAATAAATAGCATTTATGACACTGCTGAAAATGAGTGGCAAGGCTTACTGGTTAAGGGGGTACACTCACCTTGTCAAATGCTTCTTGCTGTGAGTGACAGAACTTCAAGCACTCATCAATAAAGAGTTGCAGGTAACGCTGCCGAACAGTGGTTGGTACTTTTGCACCAAAATCATTGGGGATGACTGGCCTCTTCAAGGTAGTACTCTGAAACAAAAGTAGCAAAGTGGATTTGAAGGATGGAAAAAAAGGACTAGGCTCTTTTAAATTATATAAACTTAATATTAATATCCCCCCAAAAAACAAGCAATTAGGAGAGAACATTTGAACACTGTAAAAGCAAAAGTTTTGTCCCACTTTCTTCTCCTTAAGAGAACACTTAAAATATTTGCTTTCATGCAAAGCCGTGTGTGGATTTGGAACGGGGCTCCTACTTGACCTTTCCCTTAGTAGACCTGCTGTGGACCCCAAAAAATGCTCGTCTACCTTCCTCCTGTCATCTCCTCTCCATCTCGGATGCTCTGCTGATTTGGGATAGATTAATGAACCGACATTCTGAACTATCATTAATACTCGCAATATCTGCCCCTTCAGGCACTTTATAAACTTATCATTACCACCTGGTACTCTAAGGGACTGACCTCTCTTAAAGATCTTTACGCTCAGGACCTTTTCTCCCCTTTTCCCTTATCCAGGTGCGTTTTAATATTCCTACTAAAAGCTATGTTGAAGTACAATCAAATTCGCCACTGGATAAGCTCGGCCTCAAAGATGCTTAACTCTTTATCTCCTACCCCCCTGGTTGATAGACTGACAAAAGGCCCTAACGAGGAGGGGGGGGGGGGGGGGGGGGGGAATAGCTTTCTGGTACCAGTATCTCCAATCTCTTATAGAACCCACAAAGTCTCCATCCCAAACTAAATGGGAGTCGGACGTCCACCTTAAATAATTTCCCACTGCAGGGGGAAAAGGTTAAGTGTATTAATCACACTGAGATGCACATTAAAACTGGTTAACAGATTATACCTCACTCAGGCCAGGCTCCATTTTATGTGGCCCTCCCAAACGAAATCATGCTGGCGTCAATGTGACCAAACAGGTGATATATTTCACGTCTTTTGGACATGCCACATCATACGGAATTTTGGCAAGAGGTTTTCGATTTTTATTTCCACCATTTTGGGGGGGGTGGGGGGATCCCATTGACATAGATCCAGGCATGGTACTACTCCACCTTTATCCCACTCTTCTGCCCATAAACATGACCGATATCTCCTGGGTCGTATTCTAACAGCGACCAGAGCAACGATAGCTCAAAATTAGAAAGATTCCGCTCCTCCTACCTTGTCTAGAATCATCTCTGAAATCCAGCATAGTTTTGAGATGCAGACGATAGACATGCCTTACATAACTTTCGCCTAGACCCCCATCATGAAGTGGTTTAGGTGGCACGTGTATGTGACAGAGGGAGCTGGAGCATTTAGATGACCCCCTTCCCCTACTCATTCGCCCCCAAGCCTTGTCTGACTCTCCCCAGAACAACTAGTAGGTTTTTTTCTTTTTCGTGCTGTTCCTAGGAAGGTTTATATTTCCGCATTGTGCAATGTCATGTTTACTCTCTCTACAAAGGATTGACAATATTCTCTTTTTTTTTAATAGTATTATCTGTAGATTATGTTGTGTTGTAATAATCATTGAGCAACTATCTTCCCCCCACCAACCCTCCAGTGAGGGGACTCCCCTTGTGTCCCCTCTCCTTCCCCATTTTCCCCTTTTTATTGTTTGACTCTTCTTATTTTCTGCATCCCATACCCTTGCAAAAATTTCTCCAAAAAAAATTATTGATGAAAAAATAAAAATGTTGCTTGCCTGCTTAAAGATGCGTCGGTCCACACAAGCTTTTGTAGATCATTTTAAAGCTAGCTTTCATCACCCAATTATTACAAAATAGCCATACCTGCAGAGATGGGACGTGTGCCTGTCTTTTTTGCAAAGTTGAAGAAGTTGTTTTGGATGTCATGCCAGACAGCGTCCGCAATTTTAGAGTAGGGGACGAACCATTGCATGTTTCAGCACTACCCACAGGTGCTGTGTTCTTTGCTTCTGTGTGAAATAATATTTGGCTGTTACATGCCTGTCTTCCAATCATTTTACAGAATCAATACAATCATGAACGACAACAAATGTAAACATGCTGGGGTACAAAAAAGGGGTCCTTCAACTAAAATTCTACCAGCCATTTTTGTTGTTAATGTCTGGTTGCTACGAGCTGCAGTACATTCTGTCCAATATTTGGTTTATTAGCTTTCATAAAAGTCTATCATTTTCATCAACAGATTTACATCCATCATAACACTGACATTCAATAAATGTTATTATTAAAAGTTAGAGCATGAGTGGATTGTACATACTATATGGTAATAATAACAAGCATTATGCATAGACTAGGGTGCAGCTGCCAGCTACTACTGTGTACTAGAGCACAGCATATAACATAATGGATTACTTGCAAGAATAGTTCAGACCCCAGCTAAACATAATTAACACAATCAGTTCCATGCAGACCAGTCATTAAATAATATTTTCCTTCAGTTACCTGGCAAGAGTGACTGACAGGAAGAGGAAGAGAAAGATCCTGGCATATGAGCAATCCTCTTCTTTTCTCCTGACACGTTGGGAGTGGACTTCTGGACACTTCTAGTGAGCTGAAGTGCCTGCTGCTGAGCTAGGAGTTGTGCAGCTTGTTCCTGTGCCCGCTGAATCCTCTCATAACAAATCTCCTGAGGTGTAGGGCGACAGTATGGGCGGATAACAGGTTTACTGGAAGAATCAGCCTGGCAGAAAAGATAAAATAAGTGTATACATAAACACTGCATTCTCTGTTACAGAAAGACAACATGGAGTATAGTTCCTAATTCCTCATCTACTATTAAAATTCACCCTGTGACATTCAGGTCCAAACATTAAATCGAAAGTATTTATTTTGCGAACAGATGCCACTAAAGCACACCGGGAAATGGTTAAGTTACTTTAAAATTGATAACTCATGAGGTCTATCTAGAATCTATGGGGCATATTCAATTCCGATCCGCGGTAACGAAAATGCGCACTACTGCCGGTAATACGGTATCACAATAACGCGGATTTTCGTACGCAGCCCTATGGGCTGCCAACGAAAATCCACGTTATTGCGGTACCGCGGATTACATTCGCGGCCGTTCCGGTGAGATCCCGCGAATCGGGATCGGAATTGAATATGCCCCTATATGTCTACACCTCTACTATTTTAAAATTTATTATATATATTTTTCAAGTCACTTCTGTTTATACAAGATATTTTTCTCCTTGTGACATTGTTAGAAGCTGTGGCTCAATCGATTTATACCCTGAGTAACATGGTGATGTGAGTTCAATTCCCCACAATCACCAATATTTTTGTTCAGATATTTTTGTCTAATATGTAAACTAAAATAAGTTCTTTTATACTAAAGAGTAATTTATATGAAAAATGAAAATTTCTGAAATTTATACAAATAGTATTAATAGTATTGTAGCTTTACTTTTGTCTTCAGCTGATATAAGAACATCTTTATGTGAAATTTTTATGTGAAATTCCTGTGATACTTTTAAATAGAGATATATATATATATATTTATTAGTCTGAATATATTGGATCTCAGACCACATTGATTTTAAGCTTCAAATAAAAGATACACATACATAATAAGATATCTCAAATGGAGAGTCCTTTAAGCACGTATAATATACAAAAAGAAATCAAGCTGATAATTGGAAACATCAGTTCCTGATTAATGCAAGAAGGCTCCTCTATAAATACCAACAGAAACACCTACAGACTATCTTTGAAAAAGTTGGAACGCGTTAGATGGTAAATGAAGACTCTCTTTTAAACTTTTGAATTATCAATCTACTTAGCAGACTATTATCCACCAACTTTTCATTCATTTGGGTACCATCACCGAATCTCCACTCATAAGTGTACCTCACAGGTATTTTGAACATTTGATCAGACCAGACGGAACCCGATTTTACTATATCTATATATCTATATCTATATATCTATATATCTATATATATATATATATATACACACACACACATCCTGCCCAGCTTGTATGTTTGGTCTCACATCCAGATTCACTAATTGGTGTTGCAATAGAACATCGGATCTGAACACATACTAAGATCACATTGAGCGGAACAAGCATCCGGCTGTTGCAACGTGGATCTACTGTGGTTCCGCCTTTCTGTGAGGCCGCTTCATGGGGGTCTGTGTGGATATTTCACCGCGCTGTGGAGCAGATCATTAGCTGTGAGAATAACGCAGCTCATCACCGTTTCAGCAGCTTAAATAAGCGCTTTTCTGATATCATTGAAGGGGAGAAGATAATACGCGGATACCGCAGTAAGAGGCACATTGTGTCTATTTTTTTTATAATATATTTTTAATTTTCATTTTTATGTTTTATTTTTTACCAATTGGGCTCCAACCAGATGTCTTATTAGTATCTTTATAGGAGAGAATATAGTGTCAAGATAAGACTATCACACCTCCTTGTACACTCTCTCCGCTATCTCTTACCTCACATATTTTTTGTGATTATCCGGACATCTTTATCTTTTGTCACTTTTTGAATATATAAACTCAATGAATATAACATATATTTAGTGTACTGGCCAGACAATATTTATATGGATTGAACATTTATATGCTTTTTAACTTTTATATCTAATTGGTAGCAAATATATTGCTTTTATTATTCATGTATACCACTTTGAAGCTAATTAAACTGAAGTAAAACGTTATCCAGCATCTGTGTGTATTTTTCTAGTGCTACTATATCATGGCCAATCCCACCTCTTGATATATATTGGTACACATTTTTTGAGATTCGCAAGCCCAAATGAGGTTGCCACCGATATAGTTTTGCATATATATACACATTATAATATATATATATATATATATATATATATATATATATATATATATATATATATATACACACATTGTTATTATCACTGGAGCATAAGGGGTTATATATTTTCTGTAACTTACTTTAAAGTCCAGTACAAAGTAAAAAAAAAAAATAATTAAGATTTCAGGATAATTATGTGACTGGGGAATAATAGCATTTTCCTATTAAAAAAAAAAAAAAAGAAAAGAAAATGCAGATGTGATACCTTGGATAGATATGTAATTGAGGAAGATACTCACATGATTTGTATTGGCGGCATGAGAAATCCTCCGCTTCTGACCAGCAAACAAAGTAGTCAAGTTTAGTTCAGCTTTCTCCTCACTATCCTCATTCAACTGGGGGGAGGAAAAAAATATTCAGGTCTCAGAATAACAGAAATTATCAGGAATAATGTATTGAATGAATCCATTAAAAGATTTGTCTGTAAGCTATTTTTTGGACAAAGAAACAAACCCTGATCAGCTAAGTTGTAGCAAGAAAAAATAAAATACTGGGGACGGATAATCATCAATAGAATTACCATCACTATGTAAAGAAACATATATATATATATATATATATATATATATATATATATATATATATATATATATATATATATATTCCACAAAAAACCTTACGGTTTAACATGTCCAATTAAGGTTCCTTATACACAATCTGCACCTCTGTCACTCTCCTGTGCAACTGAGACTTTTGCATTTTTATCTACAGTAGAAATAGCAGATCTGTTGCTGGCTATAGCAGTGTGCTGGGGGAATTTGTCTGCGTTTTTTCCTTTTCGGATAACCCCACCCTTTCATGCACCTGTTATAGCCTATAAATTGATTTGAGCAACTACCAGTTCTTTATCTTTCTTTACACAATCTTCAATGTAAGAAAACTATTGGAACTCTTCCATTTAAACTCCAAAAAGCAATGAAATTACGACGATTAAGGCAGAAACCTTAATGGACGTGTTCCTTGCGCAAACCAGACATGGTATGCCATCACATCCTGTGGTTAGCTGCAGATTCAGCACTATCATGGAGTGAGTTTGCTGTCACTCACAAAATGGTGGAGCTGCTAATTCACAGATTTGTGTGTTCACTGGAATACACAGAAAGTCCCCACAGCCATCCCTCTTAGTCCTGATTTGTGGATGGTAATTTATATGTGTGTATGCAAGTTTGGAGCTACATACTAGAGCAGTGGTTCCCAAACTTTTGCAGTTCGCGGCACCCTTAGTGTCTCCAAATTTTTTCAAAGCACCCCTCCAAAATAATTATTGAGCAGTCCTGTTTTAGAAGTAGTTGGGTCAAAAAATTATAATAAGTATTTAGGTCAGGACAGAAATACTTATTTAGTTGTATGCAAAAAATGCCCCCTCTGCATCCAGACACACTGCCCCCTGTCCCCCCTCCTCTGCCCTCTCTCACGATGTCCCCCCTCCTCTGCCTTCTCTCACGCTGTCCCCTCCTCTGCCCTCTCTCACGCCGTGTCCCCCTCCACTGCCCCTCTCACGCTGTGTTCTCCTCCACTGCCCCGCTGTCGCTCTCCTGTGGCCCGCTGTCTGCCCTTCTGTCACTCTCCTGTGCCCCGCTGTCACTCTCCTGTGCCCTCTGTCTGCCCCGCTGTCACTCTCCTGTGCCCCTCTGTCTGCCCCGCTGTCATTCTCCTGTGCCCCTCTGTCTGCCCGCTGTCACTCTCCTGTGCCCCTCTGTCTGCCCCTCTGTCCCTCTCCTGTGCCCGTCTGCCCCGCTGTCAATCCCCTGGGAGCCGCGGCGCACAGTTTGGGAACCGCGGTACTAGAGCCTGATTTGTGAATGTACCGAGATTTGGCTGAACAGAACCTCATATTGAGGATTTAGTATTTACGAGTGCATAACTGAAGTTTGCGCATCAGTACTCTTATTAACTGAGGATTTGGTAAACCAGCTGGTTACTTCTGCAATAAGACCTTTTCCAATTGATGACCTTTCATTTTTACCACAGCTGGACTAATTTTGGTTCCTTAATTTTCTCTGAGCAATTATAACATCTGTGTCTATCTGTATATGCTGATTTGAGCACTCGCTGCACATTTAAAATACTTTGTATTGTTGGCAATTCATTTGCATGACGTTTTTACTTTATTAATAAATACATATGATATCCTTTATTATTATATTAAAATAAACTAGTTTTTTTTTTTCTTTTGCTGTGGGAACATATTCTTATTTTATGTATATACCCCTTGCAGCTTTGTTCTGGCGCTCTCTGTGCGTTCAGTTTACACTACTGAGCAGTTTACCGGGAAATATTTTATTAGTTAAGTCTTGTTGGCTTTATGTATCCTTGAATAGTTATTAATAGTCAGCTTAGGCCTTGTAAGGGAATGTAATGGCAAAATTTGCTCACTGATAACCAAACTAAGCAGAGGCTTCTCTACCATTTAAATGTATTTCAAATATATTATTTCGTGGTTTTTTTTTATGAAGTTATTCTACTGTCCCTTTCTAAGACACAGAGACCCTAAACTACGATAAAGGTAAACTAAGAGAATGTACTACTAACTGTATGTGTGTATTCCATTGAACACACAAATCTGTGAATTAGCAGCTCCACCATTTTGTGAGTGACAGCAATCTCACTACATGATAGTGCTGAATCGGCAGGATGTGATGCCTGTATGTCTGTATTGCTCAAGGAACACGTCCATTAAGGCTTCTGCCTTAATCGTCGTAATTTCATTGCTTTTTGGAGTTTAAATGGAAGAGTTCCAATAGTTTTCTTACATTGAAGATTGTGTATAAGAAACCTTAATTGGACATGTTAAACCGTAAGGTTTTTTGTCTATGGAATTTCATGGCTGTTTGTAAAGTGAAAATATTGATAATAAATTAAATTTATGAAGTTAGAATTTCACAGCAGTTAAAAATAGTGGAAACTAGATGCGCCAAGTGGTTCTTCTTAATCCCTATTAAACAATAGTGTTTACATTGCTCTACTATATTAGCCTATACCACCTCTGTTAGATGCCTATCCCACCTGTCCCCTACTGTTTTGATAAACCTAGTACCCTCCATTTCCAGTGCATGTCATTTTTTCACAAATCCCCAACTGCCCACCAGCTTTGTAACCTCATGCACACGTCACCGCCTATTGCACCAGTTTTAATCTCATGTTACCTAATGTGTACCAGTGTCTCTCACTTGACACTCCATTCTCACCAGCTCTATTTTCACTTGTCACCTATTTTGCACCAGCAAATGTTTCAAATGTCACTCCCTGCGCACCAGCTTTTGTCACATATGTATGTATGTATGTATGTGCAGGAAGGCAGTGATGGGATGAAGTATGCATGTTCTGGTAGCCATTGGTACATATGTATGTTCTGGCAGGATTTGGTGCATATGTATGTTCTGGATGGCAGTGATGGGATGAAGTATGTATGTACTGGCAGCCATTGATGCCGTATGATGTTCTGGCTGGCAGTGGTAGGGTCTGTCTGTCTGTTGTGGCAGACAGTGGTGGGGTACAGAATATATATATATATATATATATATATATATATATATATATATATATATATATATGTATGTTCTGGCAGGAAGTGATGTGGTGCAGAATGTATGTTTTGACATTACAATCATAAAGACTGGTGCGGAACACCTTGTGTTGTCCTTAAAGATGGTCCATCTGACATTTGAGAAGCTGTGTTAGAATGTGTTAAAATACAATGCGACAGAGTGATAATTCCTTGATCCTACACTTCCCAGCAGCTCTATTATGGATCCTGGGATTTATCAGGAATGAAAAAAAAATACAAGTACAGTGACATCTTTTCTACCAAACAATGTGCTAATGGGAAACTTCTTACTGGTGCTTATCATGGTTGTCAGGATGAGAGCATGAATCTCATATGAGGAAATAGAATATTAAATGCCAGGGCCCAAATAAAATATTGCATTGATACATAAATTTACCTAATTTTCAACTCAGATAAATATTTGACCAAATGTTTTTAAAAAGGAAACAAATAGCCCAGTAGGAGGTAATTAGGTTGAGCAAACCCTTTTGTTAGGAGATCTGCTTAAGATATGCAGATCACAGACATCCATTGTTTTGATCATGTATTGCACTTCCTAATTGACCTCCTTTCAATAGGTAAACACAAAGAACCACTAATTGTAAATAAGAGCCAGTTGCCTAGGTGAGAATCTTGGAGACAAAGGACACATTTGAAAGCCTATACAGGTATATAAAAATATGGGCTTCAAAAGGAAAATGTTTTCATAGTTCATATTTTGGGAAATCTGGGTGGCTCTCCATACCAAGGAGCAGAAATCACACCAGGGTTGTGAATGACAGGTACTGGCAGGAACAGTTATAATCACATATCTTTGGAAAAGGTATGTCACATTGTCATAATTCCATCATGTTTGGTATTTAAATGTGGGGGAGTTTATGACTTGTTTATTGAAGGGAGTGTTATGTTTTTGGGATATATCTCAGAGAAGCTACCAAAGGTCAAAACTTTAGGAATCGTTTTGAACAAACTGTAGGTGACACCCAGGGGACATTTCCGCCTCCTACATGAACATCCACACTGCCCCTGTAAATGCCGTCCTATTTCATTTTGCTTAAAAACCTGTGTTGTGAAAGGACAAGTTGTCAGAATTTTTGGGAAATCATTTCACATTGATAAGCTGTGAATCTTCCAAGCCAATTTCCCTTGGCCAGAGAACGCAATTCAAGCAAGTGCTACCCTGAATGCAACCCCTTTTTATTTTAAACTGCTTTGTTTGTGTATGTCAATCTATTAATTGTTTATTCATTATTTTTCTTTATATCTGAATGCCCTGTACTTTTGTATATTACATCTATAATTTAATATGTGGTGTCCATGATACTCTAACGAATCCATTAGCCTGTTAAGAATATAGCTCAACCAAGTTAACCCTTTGAATGCCAGTGTGATTTGTTGATACATTTGATTAACAAGCTGTGCGTGCTTGTATTTACATTTGTGTAACAGTCTGAAGGTATGAAGAGTTAACCCTTTGATTGCTGGTGTGGGTCTTGCTAGTCTGTGAGCAGCTAGAAGCCTGTGTGCTAGTGTGGAATAGTATATTGGGGTCCTATTGCCTGTAGTGTGTGAGGTGTGAGTGCTGTTTGGGGGCGATTCAGTAGGTCTATAACTTGTGTGATAGGTAATGAGAGACTGCGGGCTGAAATAGTGTGTAACCTCATACAGCGAACACCCCAAAGTCACGGCAGCTGGGAGCGTGTTCGTGACACTGGTGTACAGGCACCAGTGTGGAATACTCCAACATTCAAGGTTTTGAATCTATATCACTTTATTGGCTGAGAACACTGCATTCAAATAATGCAAAAAAACAAAAACTACAAACATTTGGTGTTTCATCATTTAACACCACGTTTTACCTGCTTTCCCATTCTGCCTTTGTCTTCAGACTTAACATCTTGTGACTCATTAAAAACTCTTAAGCACTCCTCCAAAGGGTCTGGATCAGAGTCAGAGTCCAAATTTTTTTCAAGGATGCAATAATCTATCTCAGACGAATCCACAGAGGAAATAGAAGTCCTATGAGAGGTCACCTTGCTTCTTTGTATGCTCTTTTCATCTTTTTCAGAACTTGAACTATTATTTTGTGGACTAGGTTTTTGGTTTTCACCCTCTTCACTGCTCTCATCGCCAAATAAATCCACATGACTTAAACTTCTCTGTTTTGTTTTGGCCTTAACAGTCCCTTGGGCAAGTTCGTTGGACTTTTTCTTAGATACAGATTTTACCTGTTTGGCTTTGTGTTTTATATGATTAACATCCCCTACTTTACCCCTTGGGTCTTTCTTAACATTAGTACATATCTTATCCTTTCCTTTAACCTCACTGTCTTTCTTGTTACTGTTAGCTACTAAAGTTTTCCCGGTTTCTGTATTACGTTTTTTATTTCCATTCTTTTCGGGTGGTCTGCTTTCTGTTTTTGTCTTCTTATGATCGCCCAATTTGTTTTCCCGATTTTTAACATCTATGATTTCAGATTTCTTTTTAACAAAACTTTTTGATTTCTCTTTCTTTCTCTCTTTATTAAAGCCTTTGCTCTTTCCAGAGTCAATATTTATCAATAGCTCTTTTACTAAGTCCTTCTTTTCATACTTAGGTTCCATATGTTTGAGAGTTTTTTTATTATCTTTACTGTAGGTTTTTATGTGTTGTCCAATATCATCCATGTCATACTGTACTGCAATTTCCTTCACTTTACATTTGATTGCAGCCCCAAACTTGGCAGATTTCTCAGCTAATGAAACGCTCCGTTTTGTCCCAGAAGGGAGAATCTTGTTTGCATTTGAATAACAATGCAATTCAAAATCCTCTTCAGAGTCTGTAAATTTAGCCTCTACCAACATCTCTGAAGTCTGGTGGCATGACTTCTTAGATGACAGAGCATAGTCTTCATTCTGGCTGTTTGTTCTACTCCTTTTAGTCACCTTTTGGTGTTTAATCTTGCTTAAATGCCTAGCAGAGTAGTTAGACATAGGATCATACTCCATATCTGTGTGAGGCTTGGAGTTATCAATTACATATTTGTTGGTCTTGTACTTAGAAACTGAAGTCACTGCTGTTGGAACATACTCCATGAACCTACTTTTACTTTCTCCATCTTCTAAATCATCTAATGTGTATTTACATGGCTTAACTGACTGAGCCAGTGGAGTTGGGTTATAACATGAACCACTGGTTCCAGATCCTCCTGGATCATACTCCAGAGGAGAAAAAGACCCAGATTGTACAGATTGCTTTAGGGGCCTATTGTAATCCTTCTGTGTCCCCAGTAGTTTCTCATATCTTCTCTGCTCTCTCTCCACCTCACTCTTGACTTCCTCAATGGCTTTATTGACTCTTTCCAGTTCCAGTATATCTTGGCTTGGCTCTGGAACAAACCCCAAGTCTCCATCATCCAAGCAGGGTGGTACAGTCGGGAGTTCAGGACTGTACGGCTCATACTCTGAAAAAGGAATACATGCATTCTAAGTAAATGGATAATCAAAGAAAAAATAATTTCTCTTTCAATAGATATTAAAAAAAACAAAAAAATCCAAACCACTGATATTAGCTTGACTTCATAATCACATATGTTTACCACTATCTTTTGTATAAAATAGTACTATGGTAGAAATTCCCCAGTTTTCTGGTACAATTTCTGGATAAGTATATCCATTAAAAGAGCAGCCATTTCAAAAATTAATATCATGAACACTGCCTGGAACAAATATTGTATACCATTTTTCATTTAAAACGCTCCACTACAACTTATTTCACTATCAACATGTGCACTGCCTCTGCAATGTGATAAAAAATTACATAAAATAAGAAATAAATATTGTGCTAATTAATATGAATGTCTTTCAAAAACAATTTAACTTCAGAATATTACTATTTATACAGTAACTTTGTATTGGTGTTGAGAATCTGTTCTACAGCAGCATCTAAACAAGAGCAGCATTGAAATCCATAGATGCATGGTTTAACTACTTCTTAAAGTAAACAGATCATAAAGTAAAAGGACAGTGTTATTTTGCTTCCATACCTTCAAGCGCTCCATATTTTAAAACAAAGTACCTGGTCATAAGTCTCTCAAAGTGGTTACCCTTCTGACTGAGCTTGAATGGCCTGCACAATGCAGATAACAGAACACACACCCACATCCAGAAATGCACATTTAACCATTTCACAACTCTGTACCTTCACTGACATTTATCAAAGGTACACGGAAAAAGTGTACCACACCAGCTGACAGAGCATGGGTCATAAAAGAAAAGGGAGAAAGAAAAAAAAAAAAGAGCAAACACTGCATTTAGCCTTTGACAAAAATCACCTAAGAAGTGATTTTGCATTGTTGCAAAACAGCAAAAGTGCACTTAAAATAAGAGGACCAAAAATAGTAACATTTAAAATAAAGAGTGATCAATACTGCCAATTCACAAAAATAAGGTAAACTGGATTTGGATAATTTGACTTTGGGGTCTATGCATCAATAACATGCGGTCCTCCTAAATATGCATTGCTAAAAAGCACCATGCCAGGGCTACTTTTGGAGTGACCCCTATGCTGCGATTTTTTTTTCCTATTTACAGTCAGCTCAGTTCTGCCGGTGATAGAAGGAAGTGCTGTGCGCATGTGTACAGCACTTCCACTGTACTGGAATCTGCAAAGCCAGAGAGGCTTCACAGAATCCCATAGGAAAAGACGGGTAATGCCATCCTGAGATGGCGTTACCTGTCTCCGCAATACACAGCGTATCAAAGCTTCATGCATTGCAGAACATCGCAGTCGCCATAGTAATCTATGGGGACTGCGATACTGAACAGTATTTGCCTGTACACAGGATTTCACAGAAGTCTCCTCCAATAGGCAGTAACTACATGGTAAACATACTGAAAAGATGCGGAAACTACTGTTAAGTGTAAAAAAAGATTGATGCATAGACCCCATAGAGAGAAGAGAGATATGTGTTGGTGGTTAGTGAAAGAGGTAAAGCCGAGGGATGGAATTTAGTCTTGGCATGATAAACAGAAGTATAATGAAATTATACATTAGTGGGAGACTGAGTAAATTGGATAGGGCTTAGATTAGTAAATAAAATGGCCTGCAAAGAAGATATCATGAAAATAGATAAATAAGATAATTGAAAGAAAAGCAGAAAAGTAATTGACCACAGGAATAATAGCACATTGACACTAGGGTGAGGATTTTGCACAAATTCTTAAAATTTGCCATTTTGTTGGTAGTATGGTGTGCAGCTTCAGTTGTTTGAAATAAATTGTACTCTCTTAATGAATAACAATCTATAAATATTCAAATGCCCCAACAACTTAAGCTGTGATATTGGGGTGAATGCAATTCTCTTGGGAAAGTCTAAAAGGAAATAACATCCAATTTACTCTTAAAAACAGAGTATTATTCTAAACTCTACCAAAACCTTAAACAGGGTCCTCAAGGAAATGAGCTGCATCCGTCAGGCACAGTGTGTCATGTATGTATAGCAAAATTGGTTCAATAGCAAAAGTGCTTTCTCTTAAAAACACTAACCTAATGCACAAGCCAGTAATGCCATTGTGATCGACAGTTTTGACTTTTATACCAACAGTTGTGTTCTACTGATGTCATCATCACTTCTGTGACTATAGTCACAAAGTAATAGTCAGGTTTCAAAAACGCAAGCATATATAACGATCAGCCACAACATCTAAACCACCTGCCTAATACTGTAATGGTTCCCGTTGTGCCGCCAAAACAGCTCTGACCCGTCAAGGCATGAACGCCACAAGACCTCTGAAGGTGTCCTGTTGTATTTGGCACCAAGACAGTAACAAATCAGCAAATACTTTAACTCTCGTAAGTTGGGTTCTCCATGACGGACATGTTATTCCAGCACATCCCACAGATGCTCAAACAGATTGAGATCTGGGAACTTGGAGGCCAAGTCAACACTTTGAACTCTTTGTCATGTTCCTCAAACAACTTTTGCAGTGTGGCAGGACACATTATCCTGCTGAAATAGGCCACTACCACATACCATTGTCATGAAGGGGTGTACTTAGTCTGCAACAATGCCTAGGTAGGTGGTATGTGTCAAAGAATGACTGGACCCAAGGTTTCACAGCAGAACATTGCCCAGAGCATCACACTGCCTCTGCCAACTTGCCTTCATCCCCTAGTGTAACCTGGTACCATCTCTAACCCAGGTAAACAACAAACCCGCACCCAGCCATCCACATTATATAAAAGAAAATGCGATTCATCGGATTAGACCATCTTCCATTGCTCCATGTTCCAGTTCAGGAACTCAAGTGCCCATTGTAGGTGCTTTCGGCAGTGGACAGAGGTCAGCATGGGCACTCTTCTGACTGGTCTGCGGCTACATAGCAAGTTGCGATGCACTGTGTGTTTGACACCTTGCTATCATAGTCAGCATTAACTTTTCCAACAATCTATGCTACAGTAGCTCTTCTGTGGGATTAGACCAGACAGGCTAGTCTTCGCTCCATACGTGCAACAATTAGCCTTGGGCGCTCATGAGCCTGTCGCCAGTTCACCAGTTGTCCTTCCTTGCACCACTTTTGGTAAGTATTAAGCACTGCATACCAGGAACACCTCAGAAGACCTGCTCTTTTAGAGATGCACTGACCCAGTCATCAAGCCATCTCAAGTTGGCCTTGTTAAAGTCGCTCAGATACTTTTGCTTGCCTATTTTTCCTGCTTCCAACACATCAACTTCATGAACTGACTGTTCACTTGCTGCCGAATATATCCCACCCCTTGACAGGTGCCATTGTAACGATATTCAAAGTTATACACTTCAGTTGTCAGTGGTTTTAATGTTGTGACGGATCGGTGTATATACTAAAGTAAATTGGCAGGCAGTGCAGTGTCTGCTGTTGTGGGCCAACCCAACCCCGAAAACCCACACCAAATACATATCAACCACCAGGACCACCATCTTGGAGGTACGTGGGGTACAGGGTGCAGGGGGCCCAGATGGAGTAGGGGCTCATCGCGTCCGGTCTACCCCAACCCCTTTTTATTTTTACTTTTAGATGTGGTACACGGATACGACAGTATCTGGAGAAAAACAGATCTATAGATCCGTTCCTCTCATTACTTCTCAACCTCCATTAACATCTGATGTTATGTGGAAGGTCGTGCACCACATGAACAGCTTGCCCGCCCGCTCACAGGAAACAAAAAACATTCAGACAAACGATCCTCCCTCTCCAACACAGCACTGGCACGGCTTTATAAGCAGGTGAACCAATGGGCAGCCAGTGATTTTTGTATGTAGCATAATGTTTTGGGATATTTTTACCTATATGGCTATACCATAACCATTTAGTCATAGCTCAGTTTGAAATATCCAAGTTATTTATTATTAGATTAGCTTGCTTTAAACTGAAATGGCAGATAAGTGGATTCAGGAGATTCAATCATCGATCAACCAGTATGTGCTCAAATAAGTTGTTGGTCTAATAGATCGGTTATCAAAATGTTGTCTGTACTATACATGTGTGGTCAGTTTTACATAAAGCTGGAACATGGGTGTGGCTGGATCACTTACAAATAACTTATTGTACAAATATATTTAAATTATTAGCACAGTGCGCCAATTTATATAATTGCAAATATACTGATTTTGATACTATGTTATTTATGTTATGTGTATTAGAAATGTACTGATTCCAGATGCAATAGGCATGTGTTTGAAGGAAATTTGTTTATGCAGCTGTCTGAAGAAAGAACCCCATGATAATCTCATGTTAATAATACCTTTTCATCTCAGAAGTCAACAGGTCTTTTCATCCTTAAAACCCAGGAAGGGGGTAGTTACATGTCACTCCGCTTTTGGCGGACACACAGCTCCCCAAGGCCTGGAGAGGTAGATCAGGGCACGGCAGTACTCCAGGGTCCGATTGTCCCTCTCCTGTCAGGGGCAGAGATTAATATATCTCAACGCCAGCCTGACCTCAGCTATCACTCTCAAATGAATGCCAATTTGCTGCCCTCTCTGGGGGGTCTTTTAAGCCCAGAAATTACCTCATAAGCAATTCCGTGACCGGCCTGATTGGTCCTTTTTGTGTGTTTACCTTTTCACAGAAAAACATACAGACAAGGAGATAGTAGATTAGTTACTCCTGATTTAATTAGGAACCAGTATTGTTATGGGGAAAGATCACCCTCCAGACACACTTCCATTTAAATAAACAATGCCTTCCTCTGTAATTAAACATAAAGCTCTGTCTGTGGACCCATTTCCTATGCTAGCACACATATATCAATGCTAAAGGAAGACAGGAGACCCCCTGGTGTGATGTCCATTCATACAGGACTGGTGGACAATAAACCTTTTTTGCCTAGACTGAAACAATGGACTAGTCTGCATGTTAATGATACCAACTGACAGTTACTTCAAAAAAGAATATACACAAGCTTAAATATGACTGTCAAATATGGGAGAACCAGAGGGCTAGAAAAAGTATATGTTTGATAGATCGCAGTCACCTCATTACCTCACAAATAGCTATAGTTTAAAGCAGAGGTGTCCAAACTCAGTTCTCCAGGACTACCAACAGCTCATGAGGAGAGTTAATCTATTTGGCTGGGTCAGTAATTATCCCACCTGTTTCAAAAGACAGAAATCCTGAAAACGAACTGTTGGTAGCCCTTGAGAATTGGTTTAAAGGCTTCCAGGACTTCTGACACTGATCTCCAACAGCATAGCAAAATATACCTGCTAGTAGCCAAAGTAACAGAGTGAGATAGCAGCTCTGTGACCAGTAGTCAAGCAATCATTGAGCCCTACTTCAGAGTTGATAGAGAGGTGCTGGGCACCCTGTGGTTTTTACCTCACCAGCTTCAACCTGTTAGTTGGTGTAAGTGACGATGTGTGGCCTGCAAACAAAAGAGGAATGCTAGGGTATGCTGTTGCAAAGGATTTAATGGTCTGCAGTTCCAGTAAAAACAGGAGAAACCTCCAGGGATGCAGGTCCAGGATCCCCACTAGGTTTACAAATGAGTTATATTGCTGTATAAACAGTTGGGCTGCTATTATACAGTCCAAAACATTTACTCTGAAGTGCTCCTCCAACGGCTTACAGATTGGATTTTGTGAATGTTGTCACAGCAGCTGTTGTGTATTGGATCTCCTGCATCTGCTGACTGACAACAGAAGCAGAGTAAGTCACAGTGGCGACAATTGAGGAGAAATTAAAGGAGGATGCGAGGGGACAGGGCTGCCATCAGAAATTGTGGGACCCAATACAAATGAAACAGGCAAAAAAACGACTTTGACCTGTCCACATCACTCATCTCAGAGTGGGCCTGATCATCATGCAAGGATTGTGGCTGTCATTTTAAAAAGTAATAGACAGCTCTCCCATCCAATTCAAGTACACTATTGTTAGGTGAATGCAGCTTCCACCTCACGTGCAGTGCGAAACAGGAGAGACCTTACAACTGTCCTTGAAGTCAGGTCAAAGTCCTGAGTGAGCGGGACAGTCACCCAAAATCAGGACTACCCCACCAGAATCAGAACATTTGTCAGACTGGCCTGCTCTCTCCTCTCTATTTTTGTATGTCTTATTCTCAGTTGCTGCTTGTCTGGATTCTGGAATCTTGGGGCTATGTTTGGAAAAAAAGAAATATGGAAAGAGTGAACCCTCTTGGTCTCCCTACCACCGGCCAGCCCTGACATTAAATCAATAGCACCCACACTTAATAATTAGGTCTCCATCCTGCAACCAACCCATCATAAAATGAATAGCATTCACATTTAATAAATATACCTATTTCCCCCAACCAGCCCGACATTAAATAATAAGTATTTACATTTAACAAACAGACCCCCCTCATTACCCACATTAAATGAATGGCATTCATATTTACTAAATACACATATTTCTCCCCAAAAGAGCCCTGGCATTAAATAGCACTCATGTTCAGTAATTAAAACCCCACCCCCTCCCATACTGTCTCAGCTATAAATAATCATTTACATATTCTAAATATCCCTCCTTCTCTACAAACTCAGCACATTCAATTAATAGCCCCAAAACAACCCAATCATTACATAAATAGTCCCATCACCCCAGTTTAAATTAATTGTCACTACTATGACCTTGTGACAGGATGGACCACATATGCCACCCTGTCTGTTGTTTCTGGGAATCGGCTGAGATTGCTTTGCCACCATCCCTTTTCGTTATTCCGAATACGCCTCTTCTGCCGCATGTAGGAGGAGCCTGCTGCCATCACTGGACTACTTTATGGCGTCCAGAACCACTTTCCTTCTGGGCACCTGTCGCTGCTAGTGTACTCCCATGTTGGTACACTTGGGCTGGTACCCCTGACCGCTTACTATGAATAAGGGTGCTGTGGATGGATGGCCCCTGGCCTATCGCACTGGCCAGAGCTGCTGCGTGTCGGCAGAGCGGTGGTACTGGAGAGCTGGGTCCAAACCTCAGAAACAGCCAGAGTACGGATTAGATTTAGGATCTAATCTGTAGGTCACAGGATTACAGCAATATTGAAGTTGTCAAGCAGGGTCTTGAAGCAAAGAGTGATGTTTTATTTCGCTCAAGTGTCCTGACAAGGACAGTTCCACTGATTAAAGGTATCAGTGGTCAGGTCAGATGGAACATCAGAATGATACATCTCAGTTTACAAGGGCTCTCTTTTTATACAGTTTTAGACACAGTCTCACCGGCTACTTTTAGAATCAGGATGCAATTTGTTTACCCAAAAACATGGATTTAGACGGAATGCAAAGCTACCAATATTTACACTTATCCGAGATATCCTAAAACCTTGCTGAATACAAATTTCCTCCAAAGAAAAGAAATCCCCAAGAAACGTTCCAAACCCCAAACAAGGCATATCCTTACACCAATATATACAAAAGACTTTCTAAACAAAGGCTTATTGTATCAAACATATACATCTGAAATAATGCATTTCCTTTAGCAATTTCTCCCCTGGTCTCAGAAATAAAGATTTCCGATATCAAAATATACACAATATCAAAAATAAGTGCATTGGCAATTATATAAATAAGCGCCCTGCGCTATTCCCTTTAAATAAATTTATACCATAAATTATTTATAAGTGATCCAGTCACAGTAGCATTTATTAAAAATCTACAGTTAAAAGGGAAAGACTGAATAGTGCATTTTATCATGATTCTTATGATAACATGTTCATGGTTAAAATGAACTTTAATTATGAAACCAGAAATTAACAGCTAAGGTTTCTGTATTACCCCAAAGTGATGCATGATGGAGAAGTTGCAATGTTCAATGCAGATATCCATTGTGAAGTTTATTATGTAGTTTATTATTTAAGTTAGTAATACACAAGTTTTAGTGTACATTGAGACAATATTGGCTTTTTGTGCTCTTTAAAATAAATAGCCAAGTCTATGACAGTAAATTAGTTAAGTGGAGAACTTAAAAGCGTATTCATGAGAGATCAGGAGTAGGACTGTTTTTCAAAAGAAAAGGCAGATATATAATAAACAAGATTGGATTAGTTCAAGCCCAGTATAGATATTGATGAATTGCTCACATTAATGACAATCACAAAGCATCATCATCATTTATTTATATAGCACCACTGATTCCACAACACTGTACAGAGAACTCATTCATATCAGTCCCTGCCCCATTGGAGCTTGCAGCCTAAATTCCCTAACATACACACAGACAGACAGAGAGAGAGACTATGGTCAATTTAATAGCATCCAATTAACCTACTAGTATGTATTTGGAGTCCCTGTAACTATTTCTTACTGCTTACTACTACTTCTCAACCATGCTCCTATCCATATCAGTCACGTACTCCACCAGCACTTTAGACAAACAACCATAACATTGGTAACTTAATTCCTCTTCCCCATCCACACACATTATTACCTTTATTTCACAACATATTCCACAGTATGGTACAATCAGATAACTTCAATCCTTGCAATTTCATTTCCCTTCTACAAGCACACTTATACACATACAGGGTCAATTTATTAAGAATAAAATCAGTGTTTCTTTTTATATTGAAGGAAACGAGCACACAGAACACCTACACCAACTGTATTAGAATTTAATACAAGACTGAATCATTGCAATGCTAAACCTTGTCATGAAACATCCTATTCTCTGCAACGCCCAAACTAGCACGCCAACCAACTTTCACAACTTTTTCTCTAAATTTCATGATCTTAGGAAACAGTGAAACTGATACATAAAGAACCCAGATAGCAGTTAGTGGAGTACTGTTTTGGCCACAGTGCGGCATAAACTCATAGAACAGGTAGAAGAGGTCTTCACCTTTAGCAGCCGCCTTTCCCGTAGAGACTGGTTATGCTCACAGGTACTCTGATGCCCCCAGATCTTATGCTAACACGGTAACGCACAGGTACAGGAGGTAACACACGGAGTATCGGCAGGCCAGAGATCAGCGGACTGGACAGAGCACCAGAGAGAATGTCAGGTACAGGCAGAAGGGTCAAGGTCACAGGCACAGGTTCGGGATCCAGGGACAGGCAAAGGTCATACACGGGTAATCAATCACAGGTTTCAACACCAAAAGACAGGAACAGGAGCAGGCAGCAGAACTGGAACAGACCGCTATAACCAGCAGTGAGGCTCAGTCCTCACTGCCTTACATAATGCAGATGACCAATCAGGAACAGGCCCTGTAAGTGCTCCCAGCACTTGCCTAATTAATTACTGGCACTAGCAGCCATTGACAAAAAGTGCGCCCAGCAGATTTTAAGAGCTAATCAGCCATAATTGGCCGAGTCTGTACAGCCCTGCGCGCGCCCGGCTGTTTGACAGCTGGCCGGGCGCGGCGGCAGGGAGACCAATGCGTCCCCCTGTTGTTGCCCAGACAACCGGGACGTAGGAACCAGAAGAGATGCCCCATTCGTCATGGAGATGGCCGGGACGTCACAAGCAGGACAGGAAGAGTCGCGGCGGCCGCGGGCACTGCCGCGACTGTTGACAAGTACATAAGAATTGCATTTTTCATCACTTAAAAAACGGTCTGTCTCTATCTCCCATTAACTCTGCTATATTACTCCCATATCTAAAACCCTGCAATAAATGAGTGCAATGGACTGCACCTACTATGTTCACCATTTTTTGTTAAATTCATACAATTTGCCTTTTTAGAACACTACCACTTCGTAATTTTAAGACCACAGTCAATTACAAATCCACCAGCTCCACTCTTGCAGATGACTCTACACATCAAGCCACCCCACCCAACATCTCATCTTTTCAAGACCTGGAAGCAACATCAACATAAAACATTATCCTTATTTTAAGTCTAACATACAGTCAAGTCCATAAATATTGGGGCATCGACACAATTCTCATATTTTGGCCAATATACACCACCACAATGGATTTGAAATGAAACTAACAAGTTGTGCTTTAACTGCAGACTTTCAGCTTTAATTTGAGGGTATTTACATCCAAATAAGGTGAACGGTGTAGGAATTACAATGGTTTCTATATGTGCCTCCCACTTTTTGAGGGGCCAAAAGTAATGGGACAACCGACTCAAAAGCTATTTCATGGACATGTGTGGGCTATTCCCTCATTATTTCATCATCAATTAAGCAGGTAAAAGGCCTAGAGTTGATTCTAGGTGTGATATTTGCATTTGGAATCTGTTGCTGTCGACTCTCAATATGAGATCCAAAGAGCCATCACTATCCGTGAAGCAAGCCATCATTAGGCTGAAAAATCAAAACAAACCCATCAGAGAGATAGCAAAAACATTAGGTGTGGCCAAATCAACTGTTTAGAACATTCTTAAAAAGAAAGAACGCAGGGGCCTAGCTTGGAAGCCGAGCGAGACAGTCGCATCTGCACGGAGCTCCGCACAGAAAAAGTTAAAAACACACTTTAGTGGCGGATTGCGGTTACCCCAATCACACAGATAAGCCCCAAATCATGTGTGGGGGAAAGCGCTCACCTGCCAAGCGCGCCAGCGGCTGAGGCGGGACAGCGGGGATTACCCTGGCGGCGTTGGAGAGCTGAGGGGAGGCGCGGCTGAGACGGACCGACGGCTGAGGGGAGATCTCAGAGGAGAGAGCCTGGTCCCCCATGTGAGGTGCACAGACGCCGGGATTTCTGTCTGGGAGCCTTCCTTGTGACCTATGAGCCGCGTGGTGTGGGTGGAGCAAAACCGGAAGTGGCAGAACGCCATAACTGCTTTCTCTTCCGGTGAATCAGACCCGTGGTGCCTGCTGGGAGCCATCCTGGGACGTTGTGGAGAAAAAAAAAAAAAAAGAGGTATGCAGTGGAGGTAAGGGGGAACCCCAAACCTGGCTGCATGACAGACGGAGAGAGTGAACATCAACACTGCTAAGTGTCTTACCCAGCAAATCTGGGGATGATGCACCAACGCTGATTCAGTATAGATGATACACACCATGGATACCGATAACTCCCATATGTTAAGCTGCATTGTAACGAAGATTCTACCTTGCAGCAGTGCAGAATAGTTGTGGAAATACCAATCGATTACCTGCTTGTGATAATAGCATTGCAGTTCCAGTCACTTAACAAAGGGGCCACATGTTATGGATGCATGACAACACTTCAATCCTACCCCAATAATTACAGCAGACTTGTCATACTCCTCTGCACGAAAGCTATATAAAGCAGTTACTCGCTGTCTGTAGCAGTCTACAATCAACGAACTCTGCCACATAGTGGTCATTTATTGTACTGCTTCAAGGATCATCTTTTATTTCACAACAAATCAGACTCAGTACAAGCTACATCACTACCACTGAAAAGAGTATATACAACAGAGTGGTTGTTTGTGCCTCTCATCTTTCCATGGCTGATAACAACTAAAAGCTTCGAAACTCGCCATGTTTAAATGACTGGCTAAATATCTAATAACAGGAACTTCCGGTGGGCGGTACACCTAGTTGACCGCGTTTTAACAAATCTCTTCATTCTCTCCCCGAAGTTCGGCCACACAAGCGGGCCTATGGAACACAGATAACCATTGAAGCATTCCTAAAGTTAGATACGTATAATTACATGTGTTGGGTTGCTTACTACTAAATATTGCTTATTAGATCTGAAATACTGATATAAGCATCTAAATCGATAATTCATATAAATATCCTTACACTGTGGTATAGGTTTGACACTACAGGATCAAAAAGTAATTTGGATATTTTTGTTCTTTAACACTCCTTTTATTTTATTTTTATTTTTTATTTTATCCACTAATATGTGATTAGCTTAAAGTAAGAAGAGAGAGTTTACAACATAACCTTAGTCACGTGTTATTGAATTCCTGATATAATATTCTCTGACAGACTCTTAGATTAGTGCCTTATAATTGTACTTGGTTTGCTTAGAAATGGAAAAATATTGTAGCAAAAATTCATCCAAGCGTTCAAACAGCAAGCTGGATCAGAGTAAGATGGGCAGAAACAAGCCTGGAGCGAGCAAAGATGCTTCTTCTCCTTCCTCGCCCCTCTCAACAGAAGACGTGAAGGAGGGGAACCAAACTCCTCTTACTAAATGCATAAATACTGTAAGTACAGATACGGCTCAAACTATTCTAGATATCCTTCTTCCTATTATAGACAAAAAATTCGTAGATACCTTTGATGTGGCTATTGCCAAAATAGCAGAAACGTCTAGAATTAACACGCTGGAACAACGTACCAGCGATGTGGAGGATAATGTCCTAGCCTTGCAAAACGGATCTGAACAAGATTCGCGCAGATGGTCACAAATGCAAGAAAAAAAAAACAAAAAAAAAACCGATGATCTGGAAAACCGTAGTCGAAGAAATAACCTAAGGTTTATTGGTATTCCAGAATCGGTGACAGGGCCTGACTTATCCTCTTACCTTAGTCAAGACCTAATAGTTGCTCTCAATTTACATGACGAAATAGATAACTTACAAATAGAGCGAGCCCACCGGCTCAATTAGGGAGGGTAATTCTGCTAGATCTCGACCTGTTTTGGCTAGGTTCTTAGACTTCAAAGATAAGGAGAAAATATTAATAGCATTTAGGAGGAAGAAACAATTGAGGGCAACAGAATACTAATATTTCAGGACTATTCAGCTATGTTGTCACAGAAGAAAAAAGAGTTTGCACCAGTTTGCAAATTCTTGGCTGGTAATAATAAAAGTTTTGCTCTTATGTACCCAGCTAAGCTCAGAGTGGTGGAGAATGGTCGTACATTAATTTTTGAAAATCCGGAGATGGCAAAGTCATTTTCAAGTGCCTACTCCGCATTCAAGGTCACCAGCTGGAACTCGCTCGCCTTCTAATGCACCGACTTGAATGGTATAGCATTCTAGATCTAGGTAACAAGGCGTTAAAAGGCTGATAAAACACATAGTGACTACGTGATACTTACTTATGTTGATAATGTGAACTCTCTCTATATGTATACACATGTATGTGCGTATATATTTAGTTCTGTTACAAATGTTTATTGTTGAATGTTCTGTGATCTCTGGTAATACTTCCAGGGATCACACGCAAAATTTGGTTAGGAAAATGTTAAGAAAAAGTTTGAGGTATAGAAAATGTAATGCATTATATGTTTTGTTTTCATATTTCACAAAATGGTTAAATATCAAATGTCTCATTTTACAAATGTGGGGTGGTGAATCCCATGGTCTGGGTCAAGTTTACTTATTGATGGTTTTGGGGGGGGTTTGTCTGCAACCTCTCCCTGCACACCTTTGGTTTGACTAATTGCCCCATTGTAGGTATTGGTTAGGAATGCAACCTACGCAGTTGGATTCCCATGGGCCTAATACTCTGCAGACCCTTAATTTGTCATCTTGGAATGTGGGTGGGCTTAATTCTCCTATTAAGCGTAAAAAAGTCCTTACCCACCTTAAAAGAGCTCATATAGATATAGCGTTTCTACAAGAAACACATTGGAGAAAAGATGATGGTTCTATCCTGCGGGGAGGCTGGGTTGGATATTGTATTTTGGCCTCATATAAAACAAAAACCAGAGGATTAGCCATAATAATAGCTAGACACCTCCAATACACAGTTCTAGATACAGTCATAGACCCTGAGGGCCGATATCTACTAATTTCTCTACAAATCAATGATGAAAAATATACCTTCTTGAATATTTATGCACCCAATCAATCACAACGTGATTTCTACCAGTCTCGAATTCAGCTTGTCCTACAACGTGACACCCCTAACCTTGTGATAGCAGGTGACTTTAATTCCGTTATTGATCCAAAATATGATCGGTCAAACGCATCTTCTACAACTAGTCCAAGGGACTCGGAGTATTTTTTTTTGGCCTGATGTCCAGGTGTGGCATGGTTGATCCGTGGCACCTCTTAAATCCAACAGACAGATCCTATTCGTTCTACTCTAGTGTACATGGATCTTTTTCAAGAATAGACTACTTGTTAGTCACGGACACCCCAATGCCGTGGGTTCGTAAGGCAGACATTGCTGACATAATTATCTCGGACCATGCAATGATCTCTTACGATCCAGAACCCGAGCTCGAGTCAGAGGCCTAGACATTGGAGATTTCCTAATTACCTATACAATTCAGATCATTTTCAACAATTTCTAAGACACAGATGGGCTGAATATTTAGATGACAACATTGACCAATGGGATGGCAAAATTATTTTCTGGGACGCTTCAAAAGGCAGTTATGAGAGGACACATAATTGCATATGTGTCTAGGCATCGTAAGAAGGCTAGGGAAATTTATGATAATTTTAGCAAATTATCGGCTGAGGCATATGCTAAATTTGCTTCTGACCAGTCGGATATGTCATGGACGACTTATCGTGAGGCAAGACAACTCTTAGGGGCATATTCAATTAGCTTTTGGATTCGCGGTAACGCGCCGGAACGGCCGCGAAACGTAATACACGGTACCGCAATAACGTGGATTTTCGTTCGCAGCCCATAGGGTTGCGTACGAAAATCCGCGTTAATGCGGTACCGGAATACCCGCAAGAACGCGCACTTTTCGCGGTAACGCGCGTTACCGCGAATCCAAAAGCTAATTGAATATGCCCCTTAGAGAGTTTCTTGACTTCCCAAGCAAAACAACAAATTGATTTTTAAAAAAATAAATTCTTCAGATGGGGAAATAAAGCTGGCAAATTACTTGGAAACATAACCAAACCTCAGAAACGTAAAAGTCATATAGTTGCCCTCAAAGCCCATAATTCTTCTAAGATTCTTACCAAGTCGGAAGAGATATTAGAAACCTTCCAAATTTACTACTCGGCCTTATATAAGGGCTCTACACCAAATCCCCAGCTAATGTCCAAACTTTTGACTGAGGCCAAATTGCCTTCACTAACGCCAGAACAGAGAGAAGCTATGGCAAAAGATATTACTTTCCGAGATGTAGAGATTGCAATTAAGCATTTAAAACTCAATAAAACACCAGGCCCAGATGGCTTTACGGCAGAGTATTATAAGGTCCTTGAAGGAGATCTGGCTCATATTTTAGCAGATTTGTTTTCAAAGATACATAGGGAACAATACCCTCAAATTAAAGCTGAAAGTCTGCAGTTAAAGCACATCTTGTTAGTTTCATTTCAAATCCATTGTTGTGGTGTACAGAGCCCAAAATATGAGGATTGTGTCGATGTCCCAATATTTATGGACTTGACTGTCTGTGTATATATATTATACATATATACACATACACACACATTTTTCTAAAAAATGGCTATCCAGTGGTGGAATAACCACAAACTGAAATTCTGCAAGCATCTGCAAGAGAACACTTCTTTGTAACAATGGTGTATGAGCCCTAAATGAGAGCTCTGATTGGGGGTGTTTGAATTAACAGTGCAGGGAGTGTTGGCAGACAACGGCATAAGTGGTGAAAGGGAAGTGAAAAGGAGGCAGGATTAATGATACTGTCAGTGCAATGGGGGCTGGCCATATGTTCTACTAAGTGATCTGAAAATGGTACCAGTGCAAGGTAGAAGGCGGCAATGGAATCAATTGAAGAACGACTAAAGTATCATCAGAGCTGAAATAAGGCTCTGGACGCCCTGGAGCACTAAAGACAGGGCGTTATCATTTTAGACAAATACGCAGGCAATACTGTGTGCACTGCTGTTAGTTGCACTCAGCACTGCCTTCACGAGCAGTACAGTGTGAAGCAGGACATGCCTCCCAACTGTCCTTGTAGTTGGGCCAAATCCTGACTAAGCAAGGCAGCCACCCAAATTCGGGACTGCCCTACCAGATTCAGGAAAGTTGGCAGACTGTCCTGCTCTCTCCTGCTCGGATCACGGGGGGGGCCCTCACGGGGGAATGGAGGCCTCCTTAGCCCAGGGGCCTCCATTCCCTTAATCCGGCCCTGATCACACAACATATTAAGAGCCCCCCACTCCATCATACAGTATAGCAGGCCCCCCTCTCCCTCCCTACAGTTTTGTATGACATTCCCCTCACTTACCTGTAGTTGCACTGGCCGACTTCGCTTCTCAGATCAGCAGACGGGAAGTAAAGACTTCCTGCCTGCCACACAGTAGCCTAGCGATTGGCTGCCTGTTGCTGTCCACTGACCACCAATACTTTTGCAAATATACACAGCATAAATGTACTCAATTTAAGGTTAGTGTTATATAGACATTTTGAATTACAGTATCTTTTTAATCAATTAAATGCAGAGTTGCTTTATGTTCACAATTTATTTTTTTGAACAAGACTACACAACCTTTTTTCCGAATTGATGTTCACAGGAACACTAATGCACTCAACAACAAAGGTCTTGGATAAAGATACAAACATGCAATGCACAATACTTTTAAGAGCAAATCTATGGGGCATATTCAATTACAATTCCGGTCCGCGGGATCGCGCCGGAACGGGCCGCGAACTTAGTCCACGTTACCGCAATAACATGGATTTTCGTTTGCAGCCCATAGGGTTGTGTACGAAAATCCGCGTTATTGCGGTACCGGCAATAACGCGCACTTTCTGTTACCGCGGACCGGAACCCTAATTGAATATGCCCCTATGTATTTATCAATACAGCAAAGTCCATATGGCCAAATAAGTTTAACAATTTGGAAGCAAAGAAACATGTTTTTTGTTTGAGTTTGAGTGTGTGTGTGTGTGTGTGTGTGTCTGACAGCTTGGACGAAACAAGTAAATCATCATAAAAGCAGTATTCCGTCAAGAAGAATGTACACATTCCAAAAGAACATTAGGAAAGCTGTTCAGATTTTGTAGATCAAATACTTCCTGGACTAAAAATAGGTCAGCAACCAGAAGTACATGTACAGCGACTGCCTCACTGATTACATTGTCATCTCATTACATCTGCACAACGGAAGTATATCTCACCCGCTCCACTTCGGGCCTCTCCGCTCCCAGCACTTACGAACACTCTCCCCTGGTGTCTAAAGTGACAGTGTGGCCGCCGACAACCCTCCCTGAAGGGACACTCGATCCCCCGGAAATAGCCGGTACTCTTTAGCATCCTAAACACCACAATATCAAGTCACCGGGACAACCAGAGCGCCGCCATATTGGATATTTGAGGCGCTAGGAGGGCGGTGATGTGAGTAAGGCCTGCCGGGGGCCTCGTACAGGACTGTCCTCGGAGAACGCCAGCGCCGACCATAGTAATTAACAGCGGGAATCGTACTTTCAATATCTGTTACTCCTGTTAGTTCTTTTTATGCCACTGTTCGGTAGTTTATGACTTTCCGGATTTGTGAAACAATAGCGGCTGGAGATCCACTGTGCTGTACACATTATTTTATGGACACAACACAATAGGAGCGGTGGTGTTACGTAGTTACAGCCTCTGTTTCCATCTGTACATAAGAGTTGTGCTGAAGACAACATGTGATGTAGTTCCTCACATGATCACTCCCGTCATGCTTCACTTAAGACCATGAAACTGATCTGTTTGGTGGGGAACTGTATGTGGTGTATATGCTGGAATAGTGGGAGACATTTATTATAACCAGTGGAAAGAAATAAGTGGTGTTCCCCACAACAAAAGGTGTAGGAACAGAGGGGGCAGTTGCCCTCCCCATGATTTCTGCTGGGTGGGCAAAAACTGTGTTTTGTACCCCCCAACCCCCAATGAACTTCTACACAAAAGCTTTCATGCTACTTTCAGAAGTCATGGTATCTGTTCTAAACTTGTGATTTATTTTTTTTAAATTATAGATTGTCTTAGTATAACTACCAAATGTTCTTTAATATAAATTGCCTTAGTATAGATTTAATACAGATTGCTTTTGTTTATTTACAAAACGATGTATTCCGTTCATAACCATGCAATAAATAACATGTATTGATGATGAACAACTATTCACTTTACTTTTACACTGAATTTCGTGTGGTGTGTCCAGTAACAAACATGAGATATAGCACCCTCTTCTCTCTCTTGGCCTATCTGGGTCTGTCCTCGCCTGATTCGCCTTATACCTCGCTAACCGCTCCTTCTCTGTATCCACGTCTGGCTCTTCCTCCACCCCCTCCCCTCTCCCTGTTGGAGTCCCTCAGGGCACTGTTCTCGGCCTTCTACTTTTTTCGCTCTATACCTCCTCCCTTGGTGCTCTCATCTCCTCCGGTGTTCAGTATCACTTTTATGCTGACGACATCCAACTACATCTCCTCACCCCATCTTTCCTCCACCTTCCTCTCTCGTGTATCTGACTGCCTCTCTGCCATTTCTTCCTGGATGTCCTCCCGCTTTCTCAAAATTAACTAATTCTCTAAGACTGAACTCACTGTTTTTTCTCCCCACAGGCTCCCCTCCCACCATAACCTCTCTATCACCATTAACAATACCACCATCTCCTCTGTCACCCAACTTCGCTGCCTGGGCGTTACCTTCAAATCCTCTCTCTTTTGCACCCCACATTCAATCCCTTGCCCAAGCCTATCGCTTCCAGCTTCGCAACATTGACTGCATCCGGCCCTTCCTCTCTCAGGATGCCACCAAAACTATCATCCACGCACTCATTATATCCCGCCTCGATTATTGCAACCTCCTCCTTACTGGCCTCCCCTTCTCCCACCTCGCCGCCCTCCGCTCTATTCTCAATGCGGCTGCAAGACTCATCTTTCTCTCTCGCCGCTCCTCCTCCGCATCCCCTCTCTGCCTTGCCCAACACTGGCTCCCCTTCCCCTACAAAATCCCTTTCAAACTCCTGACCACCACGTACAAGGCTCTCTCCCAGTCTACTGCCCCCTATATCTCTAACCTCCTCTTCATTCACACTCCTGCCCGCTCCCTGCGCTCAGCCAATGACCGTCGCCTCTCCTCCACTCTGGTCACCTCTTCCCACTCCAGAATCCAGGACTTCTCCCGTGCAGCTCCCCTTCACTGGAATGACCACCCTTGCTCCATCCGTCTCTCTCCCAATCTAAGCTCCTTCAAACGGGCACTTAAAATACTGTTCCTTAAAGCCTACCAACCTTTCACCTAACTCGTTATCCCCTCTCTCCTCCCGGTCCCTTTTCTCTCCCATATACGTCAACTGACTCCCTTTGTGCCTGAGTCTTGTTCACCCTCCCTTAGGATGTAAGCTCATTTGAGCAGGGCCCTCTTCCCTCCTGTGTCATTACCTGTTCTTCTGCTCCGTCCTTACTGCATAAGCCTGCCTGGAGCCTCTGAAGTTTTGGTATTGCTAATTGTTCAGTAATGTCTTACCCTGTATAGTCTACTGTTTGTGCAGTGTACGGCACTGCGGAATTCATGGGCACCTAACAAATAAAGGATAATAATAATAATAGCACATACCATAACTAGTGAGGCAGTGACTATAAATTTAAAAATACTTCTAATCAAATGAAATTAGGCTGTCAAAGAAATTTTAATAAAAACTAGGTTAATGACTATGAAAAATGTAAATTTTTCAGATGAACAATTAAATTTATCTGGCTTTCCAACAGGGTTTGTACTAATTGGTAGTTAATATGAATATTATTTAAACATTTCTAAATACATTTTTATAGTAAAATGAACAATGAAACTGGGGTTGGCTAACCCCTGAAACCCTGAGAAAAATCAAGAAAGGAATGGAAGTCTTTGTATAGCTTCAGCCACTGTTACAACTGTCGTAAAAGTAACTACCAAACATGAGAAAAAGGAGCTCCAAGCTCTGTAGTAGTCATTGACCTCCCCTCCCCTTATGAAAATCTTCATTCCTATGCCCCTGGCCAAATTCAATTCTACTCTTCATTCATCAACTGCAGTTTAGAAAATAAAAGCATACATCTGACTGGCTGCTATAGGCAACAGTGCCAAGTATATGATATGGCACCCAAATAGTGCTCAGATACAATAAAAATATAAAGGCTGCTCAACTCTGCAGTTCCTTTAAATTAATATTCTGTAACACATGGGGGATCTCTGAGCGTACCCCCTCCATTTTCTGTAGCCTCCTCTTCCCCCTCCGTTTTCTGTAGCCTCTTCTCCTACCCCTCTTGTTTTCTGTTGCCTGCTCTTTCACACACCCACCCCCATTTTATTTGTATTAATGTAATTACCTTCTCTTCTTGTCCGGTTCTCTGCTTCTTCTTTCTTCTTCAGCTGCCTGAATCTTCTTGATTACTCTCCACTGACAGTGTTATGACATTACAATGCTGCTGGGAAGATGCTAAAATGCGGTGCAGCACTGTAACAGCACTGCAATACAGACATGGGGGTCTGCAGGATGGGGAAGTAGCAGGCGGGTGTTGTGCCCTGGGTCGATTGCACTGCCCGCATTAAGTTAACTAATAATGTCTCATTCTGAGACAATATTAATGTGTTTACTCGGCCACAGTGCCGCCCCCTGGCAGAGTCCGACACCTTAGACAGCTGTCTAGCGGTGGCGTTTATATAAAAACACACAACAATGCAGTGGTCACCCTATTTACTAGAAGTACTTATGCACTGTGAAAATGGGTTAAAAAAGTTTTATTAAAATCTAACACAAACACATGAATGGTATGTGATCATACAAGATTCACATACAAGGAAATACCACATTAATGAATGTAAATGCCACAATGAACATAACAAATAAAAGTAGGTACCACTACAAGTATGTCCATAGATATGCGTATATTCCAACCAACTAAACACAATCCAATTCGAAGGGTAATGAATACTGATGGTATGTAGATATATGGAGAAATGATCGGTCATGTATACTCCAACATAAAGCAATCGAGAAGCAATATTGATTTCTAAGTCAACACTCAATAATGGGAGTAAAACAGCTGCTTACATCTGGGGGGAGGAGCTCACTTTATTCCTGGAAATAGAATGTCCATGAGACCAATACCTTTGTGGATATACGAGTACTCCTATTAGATGTTTTCCTCCATCATTGCTTCCAACTTACCTGCTTCACACTCCTGTGCTGCTTATTTCCTCTGCCTCCACCTCCTGGTTCGGGCGGTCACATGATCGTGGCTTGGAGGCGGCATATTCAAATCTGCAGAGTATATAAAACTCACTCTGACACTTCAACACTGTCAGAGTAATAGGTTTCCACACCAGTGTGACTCCCTGTTATGCTGCAGAAGCTGAGTTTCCTGTGTTTCTCCCTTGGATTGCTTCTCTGTCTATTGACTTCTTGTGTACCAGTTCTTGCTTGTTTTTTGACCACTCTCTCTCTCTCTCTGATCCTGATTTTGTACTGCACTACTGCCTGTGTGTCAGTTCCTTGTTATTGGACTTCCCTTCTGTATACTGATTTTGTACCTCGCTACCACCAGTGTACCAGTCCTCGGCTTGCTGATCTGCTTCTGGATCACCCTTCTTTCATATCCGCTGTGTTACATTTAGTGGCTTTTCAGAGGGTCGCAACCCTCGGGTTCCTGGCTGCTAAGCCCATCCCACCTTGTGGAAATTCTTGGTGAAAAACATGGACACTGCACCTCTGCTTGGCCAGTGATAAACCAGGTTAACATGTGTATCCATCACCTCAGGGCTCCCTTCTTGATAACCTCGTTGCAGTTTGCTTTAACCACACCACAATGAATCCGGCGGCCAATCCCTCTCCCTAGGATCTCCTGCAACACTTGGTTAGGAGAGTTGAGAAGCAGGAAGCTAATCACGAACAGAATAACAGACTATTAAGGATATTAGAACCCCAGATACCCCTGGTATCACCCTTTTACAGGAACATTTGATGAAGTTTCTCTAAGGACTTTCTACCTGTATGGATTCACTTCACAATACATTGGCGGACTACGGGCAGTCCGTCCCACCACCAGGAACAACCCCGTCTGTCTCTGGGGCTTCTCAGTTGCACATTCCCAATCCTCCTAAGTTTGACGGAGACCCCAAGTCCTGTAGAAAATTTCTTTATCAATGGGCCATATAATTTGAGCTTCTTCCCAGGAACATTCCCTCGAAAAAGCTAAGGTGGCCTATATTATTTCTCTTTTGTCCGGCCAAGCTCTCGCTTAAGCATCACCCTTATGGAAACGGAATGATCCACTACTCCAAAACTGCCAACTTTTTGACCACATTCAAAAGGGTCTTCAATGAACCTGGCAGAGTTTCTAACGCAGCACTCATGATTCTGCGTCTTCGCCAGGGCACTCAGTCTGTTGGTCAGTATGCTATTTCAATTTAGAACCTTCGCTTCTGCACTGCATTAGAATGATGAACCTTTAATTGCAATATTCTGGCAAGGACTGTCTGACAGGATTAAAGATGAACTAAATCTGTTGATGAATTTATCTCCTTATGTAACAAGGTAAATTTTCCGCTTTAAAGAACAGACACTTGATAAAACACAGCCTCACCGCTCCAACTATCGCCTTGCTCCCAACTTCCTCCTTGCTCCCAACTTTCAGACTCCCATCTCCTTGCCCGAGGAACTGATGCAGCTAGGTCATTCCCATCTCTCCAGTGAACAAAGAGAAAGAAAGTTCAAGAACAAACTCTGTCTATACTGCGGTGACCTGGGTCACATTCTGGGTACTTGTGCTCAAGACAGAGCCTAACAGATTTGGGAGAGGTCTCGTTAGGTTCCTTTAGTTCCTCTCCTGCTTCTTTATCTAATTATATCTTTACCTTCTCAGTTCTCCTCATTCATGGTCTCCGCATTTGTAGTGCAGCGGGTAACTTTATATCTCCTTCCACGGTTGCCCATCTGGCTCTTCCCACTATACCTCTGGAACAGCCTCTACACCTTACCGCCCTTTGTTAGATCTAGAAGTTCTGGTGGTGTCATTCGGGTTCGTACTGTTTCCATAACCATGCAAATTGGATCCCTTCAAAAGAAGGACATCCCTTTTCTTGTCATTTCCAAGGCTATCAATCCGGTAGTATTAGGGCTTCCGTAGCTTCGTCTACATCCTCCTGTAGTAGATTGGCACGATGCTCAGATTATCTCCTCGGATTTCTATTGGCATTCTCGCTGGTCAAAGATAAGAGAAGAAGGAAATTTGCTAGAGACAAAAATGATTTTGAACAATAATAAATGAATAAATCAAGAGGTAAAACTGACAATAAGTATTGTAACGAAGGACATACCACATCTGAAGCTGATACCTCAGATGGGGAAGTATTAATGAGTCCCACAAGATCTAAAGATACTTCCTCCTCCCTCTGAGGTTTTTTAGGGAGAAATATAAGATCGAAAGAACCAGATTTAGATGCCACAAAACGAGAAGGGGGGGGCAGAAATTTAAGAAAACGAGAACTCAGAGAGTGGGACAGCAACCCACAGAAACAACGCAGAAAACAAAAATATTAAAAGAACAAAATGATTGTCTTCGAATTATTAATCTGTCTAATAAAAATTTATACTCAGATAAACAGTTTATCAAAAGGACTGTCTTTTTCTCCAACAATGGAAATTAATCGTTTTGAAATTGAGAAAGATTGATATCTTTTTGGGTGAAAATTGTTATTACACAATTTTTTTAAACAAAGGCAGAATGACATCCCCTTAGAAAATATTGAAGCCCATGTGTGTCAATTACAAGTGTAAAAAATTTAAATAGCATAATTCGGAGTTATACCGGAGTTACACAGGAGGAAACAGGAGAAGAACATTCTGCCTATTAACTCAGCTACACAAGGACAAAAGTCAGTACTCACCTGAAACTCCATATTCTACCTCTGATGTTTTCAACTCACCCTGGCTACAATCTGCATGCAGCATGAGGACTGTTTTGGACTCTGATCTTATTTTGTTCTCATCTCATGAAAGTTTGTTTTATCTGTCAGTTTGTTTTCACTGCAAAATCCACTATGTTTAATCAGCCTGCTGTACTACTTCCTCAACCACTCCCTACCCATGCTACAGTTATTTCAGTCCCCTACCTCAGCACTGTACTTTCAATTCTACTTTAAGCTTTGTCTTCCATCACAAGTAGGAAGAAATGATACTGTCTTTCAACCACTCTCCTCTCTCATGACTCTGCAAAAAATCAGCTACTAAATCACCTGCGTTTTATTACTCTCCATTCAACACTTCCACCCACCCACTCCCCCACATGGCTCCCCACATCATTACTCTATACCAGGGGTGTCCAACCTTTTAGCTTCCCCGGGCCACATTGGAAGACGACGAGTTGGTTTGGGCCGCACATAAGATACACTAACAATAACGATAGCTGATCATCCAAAAAACCATAGAAAACATAGTTAACAAATATATATGAGAAAAAAAGTGATATATATATATATATATATATATATATATATCACTTTTTTTCAAATCCCCCTATACTTACCTTTCAATCGCCCTGTTCAAAAAATCCTCTCTAGTTATTATACTATAATCAATTTTTGTATTGTTTCGATGCAATATCATTAAAGTGCATTTAAGCCAGGCATTTTATATCAGGGTGCCCTGACCAGGCCTGCGGTACCTGACATATACACCAATGTGACCCCAAATTGTCACCTGTTTTGATAATTACACCACTATGTTAGTTAAGTGATAACAACTTATAATGGCCCAAAAATAATAATATTTAATGCCCCATTAGAAATACAAGTAGAAGTATGTAGCAGGGAGATAAGGTCCATGATGCTCCTGGACCAGGTGACTTTTATTTACTTGTCAGCGTCCCTTGAAATAATAAAAAAAATCCACCTTAACTTACCTTTTAATTGGCTTGTTCTCCTGTCCTTTTCTCTTCTTTTCTCCGATTCTGTGCTGCTGATTGTTCTTCTCGCGCGGGTGTCTCCTCTGTGCTGCGCTCCGCAATGGATGTTGGGCGTGATGACATCACGCCCGACATTCACTGCGAACACCGCACGGAGGAGGAGACAAGGGAGGAAGCCGGAGTACCAGCTGACGTGACTGCAAGGTAAGTATTTTCTTTTCTTTTGCAGGATTTTTTTTTTTAATTAACAGCGCTGCCCCCTTGCCACAGCCAAAACGCCTTCTGGGCCACATTTACAGGCGCGCTGGGCCGCGGGTTGGACAACCCTGCTCTATACTATTCAGACATCCAGGAATACACTACATTTGCTGCAGCCTAGCTCTGCACTACTTATCTGATTACACTGGACATTGCAATTAGATAATTCCTTTAATTCCCTCATTTTTGCTATTTGACTTATAAATCCCAATGCTTGCCAAAATATTTTCTTTTCATGGCATTATCTTTAGGACTATATCATCCCTCGCCCATCCTGCAACACACACCTCTGTCCACATTGCCCCTTCATTACTTCACTCACCTCTATTGAACACTCATGAACTGTTTTCCAATTTAAATTCAATAACTTTAACAGCCTCACCCTGCCACCAGAAACTAAAAAGACACACATCTTACAATCATCTTTCCTACCTTTCTTCCTCCTTGCTTCTATTAGCTGGTGATATATCACCTAATCCAGGTCCCCCTCAATTCTCCCACACGCATATATCTGAACACTACAGAAATCCAGCAAACCTCAAACGCATCACCTGTCTCCCCTCTCTTCCAAAGTCCTTTAAATGTGCCCTTTGGAATGCACGCTCTGTTTGTAACAAACTTACCTCCGTACATGATCTCTTCCTCTCTAACAACCTCAACCTTCTAGCAATAACAGAAACATGGCTCACACAATCAAACACTCCCTCACCTGCAACCCTTTCACGTGGTGGTCTCCATTTCACCCACACCCCCAGACCAGGAGGCAGACAAGGAGGGGGGATTGGACTACTTCTCTCCCCACGGTGCACGTTCACAGTTCTACCAAATGTCCCATCAATCATGTTCACATCTTTTGAAGTACATGCTGTTAGGATTTTAACCCATTCTCTATGCGTGTTGATGTCATCTATTGCCCCCCTGGTCCACACCAACAACTTCTTGAACACTTCTCTGCGTGGCTCCCTCACTTCTTATTCTCTGACATCCCCACCATCATCATGGGTGATTTCAACATCCCTATTTCTAATCCACGTTCCAATGCTGCTTCCAAACTACTCTAACATCCTCACTTGACCTCTCTCAGTGGATTGAATCATCTACTCATCAGGATGGCCACTGTCTTGATCTTGTTTTCTCTAGACTATGCTCAGTTTTTCATTTCCTTAACACTCCTTTCCCCCTCTCGGATCATCACCTTATTAGCTACTCGCTCACCCCCAGTTCTTTACTCTCCCTAGTGTCAAACTCTTCCAAGCCTCCTCACAACCTCAGGAATTTCAACTATTGATTTTCAACAGTTTTCCACCTCTCTCCAACACCTTCTCTCCCCAATTTCCACATTCTCCTCTCCTGATGGGGCAGTACCCAATTTTCACCAAACCCTAGCAACTGCCCTGGATCAAGTGGCTCCAGCGACACTACATACTTCGCGTAGACTTCGTTGCCAACCGGGGCACACTACAGTAACACAAACTCTACAAAAACTTTCTCGTAAAGCAGAACGTCACTGGCGTAAATCTTGTACCTCTAATGATTTCATCACATACACTGATATCTACCACTCCTATATAAATGCTCTGGACACTGCTAAACAAACTTACTTCCAATCTCTCATCTATGCTCAGGCTTCTATCCCCAAATGCCTCTTTAACACATTTAAATCTCTTCTGAATCCTCCTGCCCCAAATCCTCCAACTACCATCAGTGCCCAGGATCTTGTTTCCTATTTCAAGGACAAAATTGATAAGATCAGACTTGAAATGATATCATCTCCCTTGACAAGCAATCGGCTCAATTCCTTCTTAGCACCCTCTGACACCCTCTCTTCATTTTATCCCACAAATGAAGAGGAAGTTTCTACTCTCTTCTCATCTTCCTACTCTACCTCCTGTCCTCTTGATCCCATTCCCTCACAAATTGGTATGTCCCTGTCTCCTGTGCTCATTCCCCCTCTAACTAAAATCTGTAATTTCTCTCTTTCTACTGATATTTTTCCATCACTATTCAAGCATGCAGTGACTACTCACATTTTAAAAAACTAAATTCTGACCCTAACTTTCTCGTAAATTACCGCCCCATCTCTCAGCTCCCGTGCCCCTTCAAGCTTCTTGAGAGAATTGCCCACACTCGCCTCACACACTTTCTTGCAGCAAACAACCTATTGGATCCTCTTCAGTCAGGCTTTCGCTCTCAACACTCCACAGAGACTGCACTGACCAAGGTTGTCAATGCTTTGATCACAGCAAAAAGTAATAACCATTACTCTCTTCTAATTCACCTGGATCTCTCTACTGCATTTGACACTGTTGACCACTCTCTCCTCATACAAACGCTACAATCCCCAGGTCTTGAAGGCACTGTCCTATCCTGGTTCTCATCCTACCTATCTAATCGCTCTTTCAGTGTTAATTTCTCTGGATCCTCCTCTGCTCCGCTTCCTTTATCAGTTGGAGTACCACAAGGCTCAGTCCTAGGTCCTCTACTATTCTCTATCTACACCACTTCTCTTGAAAAACTAATAAGTTCCTTTGAATTTCAGTATCACCTCCATGCGGATGATACACAAATCTATCTATCCTCTCCTGATCTTTCACCATCTGTGTTGTCTCGCGTTACTGACTGTCTTTCTGCCATTTTATCTTGGATGTCTTCTCGCCAACTCAAACTCAATCTTTCAAAAACTGAATTAATAATATTCCCACCCAAAAACAGAAGCTTCCTGCCTGACATTTCTATTTCTGTTAATAACATGACCATAAATCCCACCCCGCAAGCTCGTTGCCTAGGTGCAATCCTTTACTCACAACTGTCGTTTATTTCCACACATCAACTCTATATCTAAATCATATTACATACACCTAAAGAGCATTTCCAGAATATGCACATATCTGACACAAGACACCGCAAAAACATTAAATTATGCACTCATCATCTCCCGCATCGACTATTGCAATTCCCTCCTTACTGGTCTTCCCAAAGTCAGACTTGAACCCCTACAATCTATTTTGCACGCAGCGGCTAGATTGATTTTCCTTGCAAACCATTATTCCTCTGCTGAGCCACTCTGTCAGTCTCTACATTGGTTGCCTGTATTTTAACGAATCCAATATAAAAATTTTCTACTAACGTATAAGGCCGTCAACAAAATTGCACCAACATACATTTCCTCACTTGTCTCAAAATATCTCCCAACTTGACACCTCCGTTCTGCACAAGATCTACGTCTCTCTTCCACTCTCATCACAATCCTCCCATTCTTGGTTACAGGACTTTTTCCGGGCTGCATCCACTTTGTGGAATTCCCTCCCTTGCACAGTAAGACTTTCCTCTAGTCTTCAAATCTTCATAGGTTCATTGAAAACCCATCTCTTCAGACAAGGTTATGATATTCCTCAACCACCATCTTAATCTCTCTAGATTACCCTATTACCATCCTCTACACAGCTAATGCAAGACAACAACCCTCTGACCAACATTGCCACACACACAGCCCACTCAATACTTTTACCTATGCATTCTAGCTGGTCCATTGTGCAATATGATGTAGCACATGCCCTTGTGTTTCTAACTCCCATTGTCCTATAGATTGTAAGCTTGCGAGCAGGGTTCTCTTACCTCTCTGTATGTATTACCCAGTATTGTCTTATTAATGTTTGTTCCCAATTGCAAAGCGCTACGGAATTTGCTGGCGCTATATAAATAAATGTTGATGATGATGATGATAACCCCCCTTGCTATAACCGAGTTAGAGGAGGTTCAATCTACTTCTCTTGAATCTCAGGATTTATCTATCCTCAACAACAATCTGAACAAAACAACAGGAATCTGGAAATAGATCCACGTCAGAACAAGATCTTGACAAACAAATTTTGTTGAAAAAGAAATCTACATTTTGTCCTAATTCTATGATATGCCCTCAGGTTTCGGGCTTTTTAAAATTAGTCTCTAATGACTTGGATGATTTGATACATAGGTTCATTGTTAAAAATTACAATATTTATGTAGAGGAAAGAAAAGCCTTAAAGGAAATCATCATCATCATCATCACCATTTATTTATATAGCGCCACTAATTCCGCAGCGCTGTTGTCACGGGCACTAGGAGTCTTTACCCAGGGATCACCAGGTGATGGACTTACCAGAGCAGTATAGATGGTAATATGGTACTCTGGTAGCGGGGTGATCACGGAACAGGAGACAGCAGATGGTAGAGAATGCTCGTGGAAGGTCTATGACTAGCAGCACTGGTAATATATATAGGTAGTAGTACACGAGGAACTGAATGGACAAAGGAAACGTGAGGGTAGTCAGTGGTCTGCGGTAGCAAGTTGTACCACTGCTATAGTGAGGAGGAATGTCCAGAAGCAACGAGGAGGTGATGAGAGTCAGCGGTCTGCGTTTAGCAAGTTGTACCGCTGTCTATGTGAAGGAATGGAATGCAGGTGGAGGTATCCGGGAAGTCAGTGGTCTGCGTTAGCAAGTTGTACCACTGCTATGTGAAAGGATACTGGAAACAGGTGACTCAGGAAACAGGGAACAGTGGTCTGCCACTAGCAAGTTGTACCACTGAATATATATGTGAGGAGGAGCACGGGGAGAGAAATGCAATACAGAGTATACACGGGCACACTGAACTTGATCCCACGATGATATGCACAATATAGTAATGACTGAACAGCACTGCACAATAATACAAAGTCACAGGAACTATCCGGGCAAAAGGTAACACAGTCAAATGATGGCAATAGTCTCAGCGGATAGTAAACTCCAGAGGAGAACAACTCAGTCCAGCAAGATATGCAATACACCAGCACAGTCAATGAGAAGTATGCATACCGTGGTTCAGGAGCAGGCTGTCAGACAGTAGTGCAGAGATACCTGAACAGCTGGAGGCCGGCAGGATGCGAAGTCCCAGGAGGGTAGAAGCGGTAATCAAGTAGGTGCAGCGCACAGGTAGGTAGACCAGCAGAGATAGAAACAAATACTCAGGAAGCAGTAGTATATAGAACTGGACACCTGGAGAACACTGAAGAGTAGAGATGGTCTAGACGAGATGAAAGCAGCGAGGCGTTGATCCGATGCAGACTGGCGAGTTGACACAGGCAGGAACACTGTAGAAGCACGGAGAGCGGATCAGCTGGCTGCAGACACGAGTAGAACTGAAGGGTAGCGGCAAGCAGGACACTGCAGGTACACGGAGGTAGCGGATAGGAATCAGCAGGTGCAGTCACGATGAAACACGGGAGAGTTAAGATGAGCTGGAACTGTTGAGCACGGAGGCAGCGGATAGGAATCAGCTGGTGCAGTCTCGATGAAACACAGGAGAGTTGAAGTGAGTTGAAAACTGTAGTGCACGGAGGCAACGGATAGGAATCAGCTAATACAGTCACGATGAAACACAGGAGAGTTGAAGTGAGTTGATAACTGTAGTGCACGGAGGCAGCGGATAGGAATCAGCTAATACAGTCACGATGAAACACAGGAGAGTTGAAGTGAGTTGATAACTGTAGTGCACGGAGGCAGCGGATAGGAATCAGCTAATACAGTCACGATGAAACACAGGAGAGTTGAAGTGAGTTGATAACTGTAGTGCACGGAGGCAGCGGATAGGAATCAGCTAATACAGTCACGATGAAACACAGGAGAGTTGAAGTGGTCTGGAAACCACAGGAGAGTTGAAGTGGTCTGGAAACCACAGGAATCAGCAGAGCTGAATACACGAGGAAACACAGGAACACCTTCAGAGGCTCATGGGGAATGAGACTCCAAGATCAGGCAACGAGGTATGGAACTCAGGTGCTTTAAATAGGGAGTGTTGCCTGATCAGCCAATTAACTAAAAGGAACCTGAACAGAAGGTTTGAAAGGGCTGCACATGCGCAGACCCTCAGGATGGTGGACGGCCACGGTTCCTAAACACACGTGAAGAAGCACTCACAGTCTGGTGAGTGACAGCTGTACAGAGAACTCAGTCACATGAGTCCCTGCCCCATTGGAGCTTACAGTCTAAATTCCCTAACACACACATACACAGAGACAAACAGACAAACTAGGGTCAATTTGTTATCAGTCAATTAACCTACCAGTATGTTTTTGGAGTGTGGGAGGAAACCCATGCAAACACGGGGAGAACATACAAACTCCTCACAGATAAGGCCATGGTTGGGAATTGAACTCATGACCCCAGTGTTGTAAGGCAGAAGTGCTAACCACTACGCCACCGTGCTGCCCACATGGGGGGGATGTAGTCATAAAGCCTTCAGACAAAGGAGGAAACATAGTCCTCTCATCCACAAAGGACTACAGGACAGAAGTATTAAATCAACATCATGACAGAAATTGTTATCATAAATTGACATCAAATCCCACTACTTCTTATTTGGAGACATATCATCAGCTGATTAACCATGCTTTAGAAGAAGGAGTAATAACTAAGGGAGACCATGATTATTTATGGCTTGAAAATCCCAGAATATCTACTTTTTATGTGTTACCCAAGATCCATAAAAACGAGAAGAAACCACCAGGCAGACCCATTGTCTCAGGCATTAGGAATCTGACCGAGAAAGCCAGCATATATGTGGATGCCCACCTAAGAGAATTTGTTTATACACTACCGTCATATGTGAGGGATACTCTTGATGTTCTGGGAAACTTCAGAATATCTCAGTCAAGGATGATACGTGGTTATGTACATGTGACATAGAAGCACTTTATACTGGTATTGAACATAAGAAAGGCATCTATGCAGCAAAGAATTCCTTGATACTAAAGTAAAAAATAACCATAACAACTTCATCCTTAACCTATTAGAATTTATTCTATCCAAAAATTACTTTGATGGCCAATTCTTTCTGCAAGTAAGAGGTACGGCGATGGGCACAACGTGTGCCCCCACATATGCAAACATCTATTTGGGATGGTGGAAGCTAGAAATAGTGTTTTCGATTGAGAATGAGAATAAACACAATTTGTCACTGGTTACGGATTATAGATGATATTTTTATTATTTGGGAGGGGGATGCCCAAATCCTCAAAGAATTCACAAACCACCTGAACATTAATCAAATGAATTTGAAATTTACTTATGAGGTTAGTTCCACACAAGTAACATTTTTGGATTTAACTATCTCAGTTATTGAAAACAGAGAACTAAGTACAGATATGTTCAGGAAAAAGACAGCGACGAATAGCATTTTACATGCCTTGAGCTCTCACCTCCCAGCAACAATCAAGGGTATCCCCAAAGGGGAATATCTACGTAAAAAACGTTATTGTGGTGATCAAGTCATTTTCCAGAAAATAGTTTATTAATTACGCACAAGACTTCTTAAAATATGTTATAACAATAATCTGATAAAGAAATCCTATAATGAAACAAAGTAGCAAGAGAGAGATTGATTTTTCCAGAAAGGCATGAGAAATCGGATAATGCACAAATAAGATTTATCAGAACATTTAATAAACAATGGTGAGGAATTCAATCTATACTACAAAAACATATAGGTGTTCTGCAATCAGATTGCAACCTACAAGAAGCGGTGGGAGATAGAATCCCCATGAGTTGGAGAAGATCCAAAAACCTTCGAGACATTCTAGTACATAGCCTTTTTCAATCCCCCAAAAAATATTACGACAGGAATTCTAAATAAAGTGACTGGTTTTTTTCCCTGTGGCAGGTGCAAAGCTTGTAAGTTCAGTAAAAAAAATGTAAGTATTTAAAGATTTAATAAAGAACATACTATCAAAAGCTTCATAAATTGCAACACTAAAGGAGTGATATATTGCCTAACTTGCACTTGTGGTTTGAGTTATATTGGAATGACCAGAAGATCCCTTAAACAAAGACTATTGGAGCATATTGGTAACATCCGCAATGCAGAACAAGACGTGAAAAGATTTAGAACATTAACTACAGTGGCAAGGCATTTTTTAACAAACACAATGGTAACCCTATACATCTTACAGCTTTTGGGATGGAAAAAATAAATTTAGGTATCAGAGGAGGAGACCTTAAACAAGAACTGTTGAAAAAAGGATCCAAAATGATCTTTCTAATGAATACGGTGCAGCCAAAAGGTCTCAATGAGAACAACAATTTTACAGTATTGCTTTAGAGAAACTGGTTTTTGTAACCATTGATTGAGGGGGAGAAAAGATGTGTGTATATATATATATATATATATATATATATATACACATACATATATATATATATATCTATATATATATATAGATATATATATATATATATATATATATGTATATATATATATATACACACACACACAATCTTTTGGATATATGTTGTCCCCACATGGACTAATGGTTTCGATAGCAATTTTTCAATAACAAGTTATGACTGCTATAATGACATTGTGGACCTATATTAATAATTTTATTCACACAAAGATGGTATATCCTTACACTAATAATACCACTTTCATACTGCCGCCCCGGCAATATCCCGGGTTAACAATTGCCGGGGCACAGGGCAGTATAGATAAGAAGATTCCCGGGTCGGGCGGGTTCATACTGTACCTGCCCGACCCGGGTTTTAGAAAAAAAAAAGTGTAAAAAAAGATTTTAATAAAAAAAAAAATACATAGCAAATGTTTACCTAACTTATTTTCAGCCAGTATTAGGACCAATAAATATTAGAATTATAATTTTGATTGAGCACTTTTTATTTACACTTTATACACTTTGGGGGTCTTATGATTATTATCATTATTATATTTCCAACCCTCCCTTCTCTTATGGTTAGTCACTTTTGTTGTAGTTAAATTAGCACTTATTTGTTAGGAATTTAACACTTTAGGGGCACATTATGTTGATATTAGCAGTATAATTAAACCCTTGAATCGGATCTGTGGGAGAGATCGTTGTAAGAGATCGTTCAAGTATAAAAATAACCATGCCTTTTATATATCATTTTATTCCGTTAAACCATTAGCGATCTATATATTTTTTAGTTACTAGACATAAGATAATTCACATTATATGACACTGTATATAATGATCGTCTCATCTCGCGTCTGTTACAAAGCATATTTTAGCCTACAAAATAAACACAGAGTTGTAGACATTCAGTACTAGGATTCCACTAGATATCTGTCTATGAATGAAATTGGGTCCGGACCAATCACGCCTTATGATAGGCGGTTCTTATTTTGACTATGGATAGATAGGCTTAACCATGCATCAATCAATTATTACTACATAGAAGTGGACTCTGTATGATTGGAGATATATCGCCACGTCATGTAGAGGGCGTGTGCCTCGGTGAGTATAAAAAACCTGTCAGATCTATCAGTTAGTTTGCCTTGAAAAAGCATACCGAAACGCACGTTGGCATTGTCGCTGCTAGCACTTTATCTAGTGATTATTAGAGCGGATCTTTTAGCACTTAGAATCGTCTTCTTATACCCAAAGTTAGTGGAGCTCTAACAGGTAGCTAGCAATGCATTCCCCATAACTTTCAAGACAGCAATAGCGATCATCATGCTGGGTTCATTAGGTTGTTAAGGAGATATCCCGAACAGAAGCAGATGCTGTGAACTCAGTTACCTTATGAAATTTTGAGTGGTGGGGAAGCACGGTTATCCTCTTATGGATTCATGACTTTGTCTGTGACGGTAGTACTGGTCCTGTTCACGGCAACCCGTTATTCAGAAGTTATTACTTTTTTTATTTTAGGAACAGGTGTGAACAATAAACAGTTCCAGTATACTTTTTGTATATGTTATACAGCACAGATGCTGTTCATCAGTTACCTTTAAATGCATAGAAAGATACTTACCTGTTTCTACATTTGGACATATTGTGTCATAGATTCTGATCTCCTACAATCCTTGATTGGTTGCAATCATTTTTAGACCCGTTATCTCCTACGATATATATGGTATTAATACCGAGTTACTGTTTTGAGAGGACTATAATTGTAGAATCTGGAGATTTGTAGGAGTGTATACGGTATATAAAACCCAATATCATATGGGAATTTCTACCAATTTAGTATATTTTTTTCTGGCTAGAAAGTGCTACCAGCGCATTTTATATCACTTACACTTTATACACACTATTCACTTTTTTATATTTCGCTATTTCATTTTATTTATCTGGACAATAAAAGTTAAGTTTTATAACCTTGAATTTGGTACAGTGCTTAACATTTCCTACTACTCTTGAGAGTTGAAGTGCATCTTCCCAAACACAAACTTTTAATCTTTCTATTTATAGTTACCGCATTTTGTTGTCATTAGAGAGCACCCCTCATATCTCTATCAAGAGGAGACTTTATGAGAGTTATATAGAGGGAGAATCCCAGTAATGTGTTCGATGGGATTTTTTTTAGATCTACCACCTTCCAAGTCCTGTACTGCTATCTGGGTCATCATAGATCGCTTCTCCAGAGCTGTCCATTTTGTACCCCTCCGCCTCCAGCCTAGCTGATCTCTTTATTAAGGAGATCTTCCGTTTGCATGGATATCTTAAAGAAATTGTTTCCAACCGGGGCACTCAGTTCATATATACATTTTGGAGGCCTTTTTATAATATTATTGGCATCAAACTCAACTTTTCTTTGTCTTACCACCCTCAATCTAATGGCTTGACATAGAGAACTAATCAAGAACTTGAAAAATTTCTTTGCATGTTCGTGACTGCCAATCAGAATAACTGGGTGGAATTACTCCCTTGGGCAGAGTTTGCCCACAACAACCACTTCCATGAAGCCATCTCCAATTCTCCTTTCTTTGTACTCTATGGGTGCCTTCCCAAATGACTTATCCTACCCCAGATTCCATCTTCTGATGTACCAGTGGTGATAACTCTTTTTCAGAATTTTTCAACCATCTGGGCTCAAGTTAACAAGGGTTTAAACAAATCTTCCAAAGGGTACAAGAGGTCCAGTGACAAAAGAAGACGTGCTGCTCCTAATTCCTAAACTGGTTGTCCATCCGTAACCTTCCGCTACAGGTACCTAGTATGAAGCTAGCCCCTAGGTGTATTGGTCTATTTAAGAATTTATAAATCATCAACCCTATACGTCTTTTAGGTTGCGGCTGCCTCCCACAAGTTTCCAACATATTCCATGCATCCCTCCTGATACCTATTGTTTCCAATCGCTTCTCCCCTGCTAGTAATCCTTGTGAGAGCATAAAAAAATTAATAGTTATTAAAGGAACAAATATATGTGTAAAATACTTTAAAAACTATACTACAGATACAGGACTACACCTTGAAGAAAAACAAGTGTTTCCTATGGCACAGATAATAGCAGGATGCCAGACTGAAGGAAACAGCCTGGAGCAAATTACGTAAAATTGGACAAAGGATGTTGCCTTATATGTATTTATTGTTTCAAAGAAATATTTGCTGAACTAAAAATATTTCCTTATTTGTACTTACAATTGCAAAGAAAGAGATTTCCTTATATGTGCTTGTTGTTAACCAGTTAATGCTGGACCTTAGGTATAAATAAAGGGTCAGTCTGAGAAGACCATCAGAGCTGATTTTGAAACTGCAACACCTTGTTTGTGTTTTACTTCTTCCTCTCCTGTCGACATAATTATGTTAATAGGAAATCAGGTTATCAGAGATCAATAATGGGGGCTCCAAGCCTCGGTACCCCGACATCCTCCACTTCCCATTTTCATCCAAAATCATCAAGAGTACGAGGTCAAATAAATTTTGGATTTTCGCATATCCAGAGGCACTTTGCAGTTTTTGATTGATTGGAAGGCTATGGCCCAAAGAAACGCTCCTGGATTAAAGACACCAATGTACACTGTCCCGGCTACTTAAGGCTTTCCAGAAAAAAGTTTTCTGACAAGCCTTTTAGGGTGTCCATTGTTCACCCTTAAGGGAGGGGCTACTGTCACAAAACTTACCTGCTCCACACTCCTGTGCTGCTAATTTCCTCTGCCTTTGTGTAGAGATCAGCACTTCCTGCTTCAGGCGGTCACATGATCGTGGCTGGGAGGCAGAATATTCAAATCTGCAGAGTATATAAAGCTCATTTTGACACTGCAGCATTGTCAGATTTCCACACCAATCTGACTCCCTGTTATGCTGCAGAAGCTGAGCATTCTTGTGTTTCTCACTTGGGTTGCTTCTTTGTCTGTTAAGTCTTTGTGTACCAGTTCTTGCTTGTTTTTTAACCACTCTTTCTGATGCTGATTTTGTACTGCACTACTGTCTGTGTGCCAGTTCCCGGCTTGTCATTGGACCTCCTTTCTGCATACAGATTTTGTACCTCGCTACCGCCAATGTACCAGTCCTTGGTTTGCTGATCTGCTTTTGGATTACCCTTTTTCCATCTCCGCTGTGTTACACCTAGTGGCTTCAGAGAGGGCTCCTGGCTACTAAGCCCATCCCACCTTGTGGCGGTTCTTAGTGAAGACCGGGGGACTCGACGCCTCTGCTTGGCTAGCGCTAAACCAGGCTAACATGTGTATCCATCACCTCAGGGCTTCATTCCTGATAACCTTGTTACACTTGAATTGCTTCGCCACACCCCCTGAACTTGCCAATTGTACCTCCCAAACAGTATCTGGAGGTGAGGTCAAAAAATGATGATAGGTATGTGTTAAATGTATGGGAGACTTGAACCAGTTTTCCCATGCAAGCATTACTAATAGACCATGTGGCACCATATTAATAAAGAAAAAGTATGTAGCAACTGTAGCAAAAAAGCTGTTGCATGTCAAACTTCAGTTTAGACCTTGCATAGAACATGTACAAATTTCCATTGTTGGACAGCACATTTTTTTTGTAAGTGTACAGCTTTTTGCTTATTCAGTTTCAACTAACCTGTTTTTGCACAATATTTCTGTGCTGATACAAACCTAAAGGGGTTCCTCAATTTTGCTTGAACACTCCCTTCTCAAAAAACACATATCTTCCCTGCCCGGAACCACCCTTGATGCTTGAACCTAGTTGCCATTGCACACATAATGTGTCTCATTTTCCCAACAGGGTGCTCTACATGACATCCATCACTCTACAATAGAGTTCTATGGAAGTGCAAACTATGGACTCTGCCAGCACTAAGAGCCACACCACAGGTCATCTCTCAGCTTCAGGTAACAAGGATTTTTCCCAGAAGCCATCCATTCCCATTTGCTGTATGGAGGGGTCTTTTATATTATTTTTGGGGCTGAGAATTGTTGAATTAAATTCAAAAATACCAAAGGTTCTTGCTGCAAAACTGTACATTAGTTGTTTCAACCTTTTTTTGTGGTAAATCTAATATTGATTGAAGTAAAAATATTTGTCTTTTAGAATACTAATACAACTGTCAATTTTTGAATATAATGAAAAAAAATACTGTTTTAGTTGCCACCTGACACAGAATAATGATTATGCTGATCAGATCCAAGGACATACCTATAGCCATAGCTACCCATGCAATGTAATAATAAATAATAAATTAACTGGTTGGAGGGTTCAGAAAAAGGAAAAAAAGGGTCTGTAAGAGGCCCTTCACAGTGGCACTATTTGCAAATTGTAAACACTTAATTTGTTCTACTTATTAAATACATTAAATATTTTATATTCCCTGTGCATTTGTCTAAAGTAAATATCAAACATATATTTATTTGTTACAACATTTGCCATTGTTTCTCTCTTTATTCTACCTTTTCTTCTCCCAGAGCCCTCATGTCATGTGTAGAAATCCTTTCACAATACAATAGCTTAGGGGTGTAGCCTAGTGGCAAGCTATGAGTGGACATAGGTAGTAATAAAGTAATAAAATAATTCCTTCAGCAAAAGAAACTTTAAGAACAAAATTATATCATTGTTTATTTACAAATGAATAAGCAAGCGCTGTGATAACATTATCACTCTCATTTTCAGAATTGAAAACTCTCTGATCTCCCACAGACCAGACACGTAGGTTTGTTCAAACTAAAGAATAGGTTGTACTACAATTTACAAATATCATATTACAATTTGCTGAGAAAGTATATAGGCGTATCCTGATCCAGGCTTCCCTGGAAAGTCTGAAGAAATTCTTGCAACTCTTTGTTCCAACATCTGTGATTAGAAACATCTGTCCCTTGAGTAACTCCTTCACTCCCGTTCCTTCTCTCCAGCTCACACGTAAGGCTCCAACCGACAACAACACCACATCAATTATCAATGATATACCAAAATAAGACAGAACAATATAAATATTTTCATATTAATAAATTGTCTTCATCCAAAATAAAATATCTTTGACAGTAGAAACTTCTGACCCAGAGATCCTAGCAGTGTATTTCACTTACCTAACTAAATTGGACCAGGAACTTTTTGAGATGAGCAATGAATTATTCAATACCTGTCATGGCAAATCTTTAACTGTTGTTAATAACTTTGAATGTGTAATACTTTATTTGGCAAGCGTAATGCATTGGCAAAATCTCCAAATCAGAAGTTCCCACCTATAGGTATGAATTGAATGCAATCATTGAGAACCATAAGTATGACAGAAAGGGTCATTTATGATCCGAAAAAGAAACACAGAAAAGTGACATGATTCATTTAAGAGATAGATTAAATATATAGAAAAATATATACAGAGAAGTATTTTATGAGAAAAATGCAAAAGTTCAAATACATTTTTACAAAAAAGGAGATGGTACTAAAATGTTAGTAGGTTAGATTTGAAGTAAAATTTTACTCTTTCCACCATATGCATTTTCAGCTGCTAAAGCACAAATGTTGGCACTGATTAATATTCTTGAGGCAATGCCAAGGATCATGATGTATCTTAACCTACAATTTTAAGGATGAGAAAACGAAACCAACAATGCACAGATATTGGTGTATTTTGCAACATGGTCTTTATCATTTTAAACTATATACCAATAAACCCAGAGTTGACTTTAAGTGGACTAAGAATATAGGTAACATTGTTGTTAATCTTAAATATAATATATTAATTATAATATGACAATACTACAGTGATCCAGACAACTTTATAGCTTCCACTAGAATAAGATCTTTCCCATGCCGTAACTTCATCATTAAAGGAGAAAATATCTGTTATGAAAGGATAAGTAATTTATCTGCACTGAATTTCACACTTTTGAAATAGTAGCAATGTCATATATTTTTTAAATGTCCCTGTGTCTGGATTATGTCAGCCAAACAAGCTGAAAACTACCAGCTACTTACGCCCAAGGCTTAATGTAGGCATTAAACTCTAAATCCACATTCCTGGAGACTTTGCCTCCCCCATCTTTGGCCATCTTTGTGAGAAATATGGAATTGTACAATCAACCTTCTTTAAATATATACAAATTAAAAATGTAATCCAGTCACAGATGAAATCATCCAAACTAAGAAAACTAGCTCAATTAAAATGCACCTGTTTATACTCAGTAAATTGCAAAGGACTATTTGCCAACCTTTATTATTATTATCTTTTATTTATAAGGCGCCACAAAGGGTCTGCAGCGCCGTATTTACTCTATGGAACTGCCGCATAGTAAACATACCCCACAGAGTCTGACTCACTGCCCAGTATTTGTCTTTAGCATGCAAAAGCAGGTAGTATATCCCTTCTATGCAAAAAAAATATTGCATTTGCAACCTTTGTATCTCATGAGTTTGAACCTATGCAAGTGTCAATAATCTGTTGAAATTAGCCAGACAAGAGAGAGATAGGCATCTCTGAAGAGTTTGAAGCCCCAAAGTTGTAAACCATCTAGCCAAGTAGAATGAACAGAGGTGAGAACTCAAGTTCCTGTGAACATTCCCGATCTCAGGACATCCCTAGCTCACTTTGAAAGCCCTGTGACATTTGGGAGATTAATCTGTTCTTATTGACAGCTAAACTCCAAAGGTGGGGGTGAGAGCTATGTGGAAAAAGGTTTAAAATCTTCTGCCTTAGACAATAACGTGTGCATTTTCATGAGGGGGTCTATCAAGACTGAAATGTTCTATTCTTCTCAATTGTGTTCCCTCACACGCCAAGTCTTAACTAGTAAGTAGTGACTCTGGTTTTATTTCCAATTTTATTTTTCTGAAACTTACTTGTGCAATTTATTGTATGTCTTGTCCTTAACTGTTTTGTAAGCCTTGGAAACATTTTTCAGATTAAATAAATTTAATCTAGTGTATTCTCCGTGATTCTTTGTGAATTTACGAAGCCCAGGGAGGCTCATGCTACATGTGTACGTGATTTAAGTGTGAAACATTAATAAGTGGTTTTGGTAAACGTAATGACACCATAATAAATCCTTCATGGTGGCAGAAAATGTGTATTCATTGCTAAGTGACCAAGGTGACGCCAGTCACGGCCAACTGTTCAGAGTGCTGTATCTGGGACAGGCTGGGCGTTCGTGAATGAAAATATTTTTCTTTTTATCCTAAGAACTTAAGTGAATTAAGTGAATCACTTAATAATTTAAGCGAATTAGCAATTTCAAACAATTAACCTCTGTGGCAAACCACTTCTTGTTAGAGCATGGGGCAACCCTAAAGATACGAAGGCATTTGGCATAGAACAGCTGAAAATGGGCATAAGAGGAGGCGATGTAATTAAACAACTTTTACAGAGAGAAAGCAAGTGGATTTTCCTGCCTAATTCTCCGATACCCTTTGGATTAAACGAGAACACAAGCTACGTTAGCTTTCTGTAGCCTCACTCACCATATATATATATATATATATATATATATATATATATATAAATTCTTTTTGGAACCCCCAACATGACCCTTTTAGATCCTACAGTAACAGGTATAATAACCATTACAATATAAATTTGAATATTTATGCACTCATGTGGATTTGAGATGATGGCTCCAAATTTGCAATTAGTGAAACACAGTTCGTAATTTTGGAAGATGTTGCCACACAGTAAGGGTGGTTAATGTTAAATGTAGGGTATATTTTATGATAAACTTTCTACCATTTCTCATTCTCTCTACAGGGACTTATGGGGTGGAATTTACCATTCTTTGAGACTTCTTCTTATACATTAGTGGATTGAATAAAACTGGTGTATAATTTTTTAGGTCACCATCTTGGACGTTACATTTATTTTGCACATACACAGTTTTTAAAAAAAATATTTTTTACTTTCATTCACTTAGTTCAATGTTCAGTTTTTTAAATTTTTTCACTTTCCCTTCTTTATTTTTACACTTTTTTTGAATGTACACCTTTTTTGAATTTTCACACACACATTAATATGTTATATATTTTTATTAAGAGAATAATATTCATTTTTGACAGGCATCGCTCCACTTTAATAACATACACTATATGAATTGTATATATCAGCACTAACATACATTTCATCTTCATACTTACCTGAGACTCGATTTACCTCTCAGCTTCTTTCACTCTTATTGTCACATTATTTATGGTACACAATTAACAACTTACCTTTATTTTGTTTAAGAGAAATTATGATGAATGATATGAACATTCACTACTATAAAATCCAAGTATAAAATAATAGTCACAGAATTACAATTTTAAATTAAAGATATAGAAAAATAAAAATAAATATCATCATAAGTAACAACTAAACAATAAATACACCAAAAATATAAAAAATAAGAATAATATACAAATAAAAAAATAACAAAATAAAAGACAAAAAATAATAATATATAAAAATGAAACTTAATAATACACAATACCAATGAAACAACAGTAAATCCAAGATTGGATGATAAGCCATCTAATTATTGGCAATATTTATTTATAACAGATATCTGAATGCATTCCAAAAAGACACATTTGACCTGGATAATATGTGTCATTCTGTTCAGGTGAGAATGAGTTAAATAAAACTGTCGCCTTCATCTTATGGAGTCACAAGCCATGGGACATTTAGTTGTCCATTATGATATAGGATTACTAATACCAACTCTTAACGATGTGCCATCATAATATAAAAAAATATACAATATTAACCAATACAAATCATTGCTGACATAATACAAATTCGTAATCCCTCTACTTAACATTGACAATGTGTGATAGGCTGAGTTGAGTGTCAATCTCACTTAAGGATGCAGATTGGTCTCCTCATATATAAAACTCACACCCCCATTGCAACAGAGTAATTTCCCACGATTAAGCCATCATAGGCGAAACGTACGACGGGCTGGACGTCACGTCATGTGACGTCAGACCCAGAAGTGGTAGGGACTGTTTGCGGCGATTTGCCAATAGTTAGTGTCTAATATTATGTCAGTTACAAACCATCAGATGTAACGCTATCCAACCACTCATATCTAGATATGAGAGACTCTTGTGAGCAATTTTAGTATATGTGTCCAACTCAATCCGATCGGCAGTCAGTGAGACGGTACTTACCAAATACATAGAGATGTATGAATGCTGTGGATTATTCCTAGTACGTAGGTGTCTTATGCCAATATAGGCGAAAATGGTAGAACAGTACCCACTTAACACATAAAAAACAAGAATAAATAGCTGTTTATTGAAATTCACCTATGGATCTTATACTTTAACAATAGGTAGCCTATAATAATCATTTGGAAATATCTCCCTGACATTAAAGGACAATAGTAAGAAACAAATGGTCCCTGTTCACATTTATTAGTGCAACAAACTTATTGTTTATAACGCAGGAGACCTATTTGTGAAATTAGGCTACAATCCATCAAATAATAGATATAATTGTGTGGTTATAAATGCATTATAATTAATATCAGGCATGGTACCCATGGGCGGACTGGCCATCTGGCAAATGCCAGAAGGGCCGATGGTCAGATGGGCCGATCGTGCACTGACTGACAGCCTGTAGACAGGCTTTCTGGTGGCTGGCTCCTTCCCAGGAACCAGCCACCAGATCACATGACAGCTTGCAGCTGAGTCCTGCTGCAAGCTGCCAGAGGAGCAGACAGAGAAGAAGGCAGAAGACAGAAACAAGAAGAGAAAAGAAGCTGAGAAGTTAAGCACACTAAAACAGGGGGGGGGGGGAGAAAGGATGCCATACAGGGGGGGGGGGGAAGAAAAAGGGTGCTATACAGGGAGGGGGGGCAGACAAGAAAGGATGCCACACAGGTGGGGGGGAGAGAAGAGGAAAGATGCCACACGGGGGGGAGGGGAGAAGAGAAAGATGCCACACGGGGGGAGGGAGAACAGAGGATGCCACACAGGGGGGGGGAGAAGAGAAAGTATGCCACACAGGGGGGGAAGAGAAGAGAGAGGATGCCACACAGGGGGGGGGGGAGAGAAGAGAAAGGATGCCACACAGGGGGGGAAGACAAGAGAAAGGATGCCATAGAGGGGAAGGGGAAGAGAAAGAATGCCACACAGAGGGGGGGAGAAAAGAGGATTCCACACAGGGGGGGGAGAGAGGATACCACATGTGGGGGGGGGAAGAGAAAGGATGCCTCATGGGGGGGGAGAGAGAAGAGAAAGGATACCATACGGGGGGGGGGAGAAGAGAAAGGATGCCACACAGGGGAGGACAGAGGATGCCACACAGGGGGGGGGGGGGGGGGAGAAGAGGAAGGATGCCATACAGGGGGGGGAGAGAAGAGAAAGGATGCCACACAGGGAGGAGGGAGAGAAGAGAAAGGATGCCCCACAGGGAGGGGGGAGAGAGGAGAAAGGATGCCACACAGGGAGGGTGGAATGAAGAGAAAGGATGCCACACAGGGAGGGGGGAGAGTCACAGTTTATAGAAATTTAATTTATTGGTGTTAATATGTTCACCCTGTGGCATAATCTGATTTGGGGGCACTACTGTATGGCATAAAATGATTTGAGGGCACTATTAACTGGGGCACTACTGTATGGTATAATATGATTTTGAGGCACTACTGTATGGTATAATATGATTTGGGGGCACTATTGTGTCATATCAACTGGGGGCAGTATTATGGTATAATATGATTTGGGGGCACTATTGTATGAACTGGGGCACTATTGTGGCATAATATGATTTGGGGGCACAACTGTATGGCATTATATGATTTGTGGGCTCTATGGTGGCTTAATATCAATTGGGGGCACGTACTCAGGCATGAGGAAAGGGACAGAGTGTTAATATAATATGGTAGGTAGGCTATTAATTTAATGCTGGAGTTTAGGTGGGGACTAATTATTTAATTGGTACTATTTTATTTGTGGGGTGATGTGGGTCACTTTAATTTAATATTGGGGCCTAGCAATTTAAGAAGGGGTGATTGGACCTTTAATTTAATGATGGGGTGGTTTGGGGGCTATTAAATGAAAGTGGGGCTGTTTGGGGGAATAAAACGTCTATTTATTAAATGTGAATATGAAATATTTAATGGCTGTGATGGTTGTGGGAAATAGGTATATTACGTAAACGTAAATGCTATTTAATTTATTGCTGGTATTGTTTGAAGGGAGGGAAATAGGTTTATTTATTAAATGTGAATACTAGTATTTTAATGTTGAGGCTGGAAGGAGGCCTAATTATAAAACATGGGTTATATTGATTAAACACCAGGGGGTAAATGTATTAACATGCAGGTTCTTCAACACCCGCGAGTTCAGCGTCTTCGGCGATTAAATTTAAAGCGGCGCTGCATTGTAAAGGGAAGTTTCCCTTTACAAGGCAGCGCCGCTTTAAATTTAATCGCAGAAGACGCTGATCTCGCAGGTGTTGAAGAACCCGCATGTTAATACATTTACCCCCAGGGCTGGTTGGAGTTTTCTAAATTACATGTACCCATTTTTTTCCAAATAGGGGCTCCAACATTCCAGGATCCAGACAAGCAGCAACTAAAGACACCAGCAGCCACAGGTGGTGAAAGTGACAAGAACTCTTAGAGGAGCTCTAAGTCTCACAAGATTTGGTTATCTCGTGAGACTAAGAGCTTCCCTGCTCACTCTACAGGAAGTTCCCACCCTGATGGATGTCAGCAGCTCCAGAAGCATAGATAAGTACTGTCAGAGTTACACTCCAATAGTGTAACTTATCAGCTCTGGTACCTGTGCAACAAATGGGTTATCGATCAATAGAGAAGAGACACACTCAGTTTTTTTAGGGCTGAATGAGAATCAATTCTGACTGCCCCCTAGTCAGAAGGCTTTATTTCTACATGAAAAATGTGTTCGCAGGCACATTTGTTATCTAGAAATTATTGCATTTTCTCAGGAGAAAATTAGACATAGTATCAACTGAAAGAGTCTATACTTTTGTTGATTATTCCTCTTCTCAACAATGCTGCTGTAAATGTCAAGGCCTGTAACTCCTGTAACTCCTTATCTTCAAGGACGGTCCATAGCCTTAGTCTCCATCACGGCCTCTGGGCGTATTGCCAAACAGATGTTCCTTTCTGATATCTGGATTGTTTGCCATATAGCTCAGCATATTCACATGAGAAAGAAACAGAAAAGCTGGTGTCAATATCATATTCAGAAAAACAAAGAAAAGCATCTTTTATTTTACAAGTTTGATCAATATATGTACTTTTTACCATATTAACTTTCACAGTACAGTGGTCTGGGAGTGTCATAATGTGCCTGGGGGGATGGCATGATGTGGTTGGGAGGGCAGGATTAATGTAATGTTTTATTATAATGTATGTATCAATGGCCCAAGTTGACCACACCCATAACACAATGTGGTCACGCTGCGCGGCGGCACACATTTTCTTTTCTGCTGGAACTAAGGTGGGCCTGTGTACTTTAAATGCCAGGGCTGATTTTTAGTCCTGGTCCGGCCCTGATGCTACCAAATATATAATGTGTATATGTCATTCACATATAAGGATAGCCCTATAGGACCACAGGAAAAAGAAATGGACCAGAAACTCACAATTCCATAAACAATACATTTGAATTGGTTCAATATCCTGTGAGGTCCATCTTTTGGGTCATATAAGAATTATTACCAGCTCTACCACAGGGTCCATTTTATATTTTAATCACCTTTTCTACCTCTTTTTTCACACTTTACTTTTATATATTCTCCTATTTCCGTCTGGTCCAATTATTACATTTTATCTAATACCTAATAAAGTTTTGTTTTTATAATTTGTGGCCAATTTGTTTGAGACTTAGGGGTAAATGTATCAATATGCGGGTTCTTCAACACCCGCGCGTTCAGCCTCTTCCGCGATTAAATTTCAAGCGGCGCTGCATTGTAAAGGGAAGTTAACCCTTTACAATGCAGCGCCGCTTGAAATTTAATCGCGGAAGAGGCTGAACACGCGGGTGTTGAAGAACTCGCATATTGATACATTTACCCCTTGGAGTGCTTCTAATTTCAATTCATGTCTCTGTGTCTTTCTGTAACTATCATATGTTGAATGAAGCACCCACTCACTTCTAATAACAATAATAGTGAGGTAGGTCCTTGCCTGGTGCGGAGCTCTTTCCCTTCCCCCATTTCTTCAATTTCTACATAATGTACTAGACAATCTGCCTGCCACGGTACTGTTGGGGACTGATTTGGGAAGGATGCACGGTGCTTATATAAATGAAAGTGATGTCATTTCTGATGTACTGGTGCAAAATAATCCTATTCTTTCTCAAGTGGACTCTGCTAACCAGCATAAAATAAGTGCACAAATATGTAATTAAATTTCATGTGCTACTGAGAATACTCATGCAGATTTGCAGGTACCTGTGATGCAGAGGGAGAGCTTATGTGCCAATATGTTTGATTATAATGCTCTTGTTGAAGGGACTAACACTTTAAATTCCCTGGGTTGTGAATTTGATGAGGGCAAAATGTGTGAGATTGTGCCTAAATGTGATACCATGTCTGCTAATGTTTTCGGTAGTCAGATCGATTTACATGTGCCCAGTTCTGAAGGTGACCCAAAGTGTGAAAATGAATCCAATATCTTAGGAGTAGTGACCTGGAGAGCAGCACAGAGGAGCTGTGCATTAACCCCTGAAAGTGTGAAGGGAACACTAGAAGCTAATCCCCCTCCACCCCCCTCCCTCACTGTAGAAGCTACAGATTCAGACTAATTTGAATGAACGACCTCATGCTGTGTGCAACACTAAGATCAGAAGTGACACTTTCAAAGCAGAACAAAACTCCGATCCCAGTTTATCAACAATGAGGGGGATGGTCACTCAGACCTGTCTTAATGATGAAGAAGATAACATTTTTTAGAAAAATGGCCTTTTGTACAGAGAGACAAATGCCACGAGTATGCATTGAGATGTAATTGTGAACAGGCAGCTAGTTGTACCTCAAACCTATAGGGAAGGGTTGTTAAAAGTAGCCCATGAGATACCCCTAGCAGGACATTTGGGTGTTGCCAGAGCTAAAGCTCGTTTGGTACATAATTTTTACTGGCCTGGCATGCTGACTTATATAGCCCAGTACTGTCGCTCATGCCATGTGTGCCAGGTTGTTGGCAAGTCTGGTGATGTGGAGAAGGCCCCTCTCATTTCCCTGCCCGTCATATCAGAACCCTTTGGGTTGATGTGGATATTGTGGGTCCCCTAGCCATTCCCAGTAACTCAGGGAAAGAGTACATTCTGACTTTAGTGGATTATGCTACTAAGTACCCAGAAGCAGTACCTCTTTCCTCCATTCGCTCAGACAAGGTAGCAGATGCCCTTATAACTATTTTCTCCCAGGTGGGGTTACCAAGAGAAATGTTAACTGACCAAGGTACCTAGTTCATGTTTAACCTCATGCAGAGTCTTTGTAAAAATATGCAGATGAATTATTTAATTACTTTCCCATATAACAGGCTAACGGGCTGAGCGAACACCTTAATAGCACCCTAAAACAAATGATTAGGACTTTTGTGGAGTCGCAGGGAAGAGACTGGGAGAGGTCCACTGGCTCCTCACTCTTTGAACTCCTCTACGTGCGCCAGGTGCGCAGCCATTAGATGTGATTAGGGAAGAGTGGGAAGGGAGATTAATCACCCCAGAAACGTCAGTGGTACACTATGTAGTGCAGTTCAGGGAAAAATTGCAGTCCTAATGAAGATGGCACAGAACAACCTGAAAGCTGCGCAGAGGAAACAGAAGCTGTGGTATGACCGCAATGCGAGAGAATGCATATTTGATTTGGGAAAAAAGATTCTGGTCCCTATGCAGCAGAACAAGTTGCAGGCTGCCTGGGAGGGCCCCTACACCATAGTACAGCGCATTAATGATGTCAATTATGTAGTGGCAAAAGATGAGGGCCAAAAAAGGCAGAAGGTATATCACATCAACATGCTCAAAGCTTATCATGACAGGGAAGCTTGTGTATTAGCTGTGTGTAGCTTGTCTGAGAGCGATCAGGCGTCTGACCCCTTGGTAGATTTAGCAGCTGCTGCTAAAGAGGCAGGGTCCCTAGCAGACGCCCACTGTAGTGAAGAGCTGTCTGACTCTCAGCTAGAGCAGTTAGCTGACATGCTACAGCCCTATCAGTCGCATTTTACAGGGAAACTTGGAAAAACACACTTGGTCACACATCACGTAAACACAGGCAACCAGACCCTCCTCAGACAGCCAGCATATCGTACTTCCCTAGAAATGCTAGAAGCAATAAAAATGGAAATAGGCGCTAGGGGTAATTCAAAAGTCTCACAATTCTTGGGCTGTCCCATTGGTACTGGTCCCAAAGATATGTAGGGGCACCCGGTTCTGTGTAGACTATAGGAGATTGAATGACGTCACAGTGATTGATGCTTATCCTATGCCTAGGATGGATGAACTACTAGATCAGCTTGCCCAGGCACGCTACATCACCATCATGGATCTCAGTAGAGAGTACTGGCAGATCCCACTGTCACCCGAGGCATGTGAGTACTTCACATTTATCACCCCATATGGGCTGTTTGAGTTTTTGGTCATGCACTTTGGAATGAAAAATGCCCCTGCGTCCTTCCAGCGCCTGGTCAATGACCTGCTAGAGGGCCAGAAGGGACATGCAGTTGCCTACCTGGATGACATTGCGGTGTTCAGCCAGACCTGGGAGGAGCACCTGATCCATCTGAATAGTGTGTTAGGCCGAATTACTGAGGCAGGTCTGACTATCAAGCCAGAGAAGTGCCAGCTTGGCATGCGTGAAGTGCAGTACTTGGGGCACAGTGTAGGGGGAGGTACCATCTGCTCAGAGACAGGCAAGGTAGAGGCTATCATGACGTGGCCGACCCCTACCATGAAAAACCAGGTCATGTCTTTCTTAGGTACAGCTGGGTATTATCGAAAGTTCGTGCCCCATTATAGCGCCCTAGTCAAACCTCTGACTGACTTAACAAAAAAGAAATTACCACAGGTGGTTAATTGGACAGGATTGTGAGAATGCATTTACAGCTCTGAAATCTGCTTTGGCCCAGTCCCCTGTGCTACAGGCCCCAGATTTCAAACAGAGATTTATAGTACAGACCAACACGTCTAACTATGGACTAGGAGCTGTCCTTAGGCAGGTGGCAGCGCAGGGGGAGGAGCACCTTATCATTTTCCTGAGTAGAAAATTACTCCCCCGAGAGGTGGCTTATGCTGCCATTGAACAAGAGTGCCTAGCCATTGTATGGGCACTTTAAAAGCTACAGCCCTACCTGTATGGACAGGATTTCACCATTATTGCAGACCATAATCCTCTAAGCTGGCTGAATAGTTTCTAGGGTTAATGGAAAGCTTTTAAGATGGAGTTTAATTTTGCAGCAATATAACTTCACCATTCAGCACCAGAAGGGTGCAGAACATGGAAACGCAGATGGCCATTCACACCAAGGGGCAGAAGTGGTGAATGGTCAGGAGAGACAGTGACAGGTCACAGTTCTTCGTGCCCTAGGTTTAGGGGGAGGTATGACAATTATGTAGTATATCTAATAACTGATTGTTATTTTCTGTTGAATTCATGTATGACAATGTATATTTGTATGTAACCTTGTAATGTAATCTCAACGTATGCTTTGCTAGATGACATGAGTTTGAACCTATGCAAGTGTCAATAATTTGATGAAATTAGCCAGACCAGGGAGAGATAGGCATCTCTAAGGAGTTTGAAACCCCAAATTTTTAAACCATCTAGCCAAGCAGAACTTAAGGTCCTGTGAACATTCACGATCTCAGGACACCCCTAGCTCACTTCGAAAGCCCTGTGACATTTGGGAGATCAATCTGTCCTTATTGACAGATAAACTCCAAAGGTGGGGGGTAGAGCTATGTGGAAAAAGGTTTAAAATCTTCTGCCTTGGACAATAACGTGTTCCCTCACACGCCAAGTCTTAACTAGTTAGTAGTGACTATTTCCTATTTTATTTTCTGAAACTTACTTGTGCAATTTATTGTATGTCTTGTCATTAACTTTTTTGTAACTTAGCCTTGGAAACATTTTTCAGATTAAATAAATTTAATCTAGTGTGTTCTCCGTTATTCTTTGTGAACTTACGAAGCCCAGGGAGGCTCATGCTACATGTGTACGTGATTTAAGTGTGAAACATTAATAAGTGGTTTTGGTGAACATAAGGACATCATAATAAATCCTTTGTGGTGGCAGAAAAGGTGTATTCATTGCTAAGTGACTAAGGTGACGCCAGTCACGGCCAGTTGTCCAGATTGCTGTATCTGGGACACGCTGGGCGTTCGTGACAGTACCCTTTAGCTGGATTTGGTCCTAACTCTAAATAAGGCCCATATTGTCATTTCAGTATAACTATCATATAGCCAGGAGTGGAACATGGCATTGCTGGGCTCTCCTGAGGCCCCACTCTGCTCTTCTGAGCATGGACAGGGAAAGGAACCCCCTCATATCTGGGCCTCGTACTGGTGGCACCCTCTGCAATGGCAATAATTCTACTACATGTAGCTATTATTATTATTATTGTAGATATGTAAGCCGTCACAGTGCTCTGCAGCACCGTACAGTAGGGAAAACAGGACTTACATACAAAAGAGACATTCAAGGTAGACAAAAAAAGCCAAACATGAAAACAAAAAGAGTATGGAGGGCCCTGACTAAATTCTAAGTGGAACAGGGCATAGCTGAAAATAGAGCAGCGAGTGTGGCTCAGAGTAGAGATTGGGACAGCTGTGAGGATGCATTAGTGTGTGTTGTATCACTGGAGATAAGGTAAGCTCTAAAAAAAGAGATACAGTATGTTTTCAGAGAGGATCCAAAGATTTGAAGGCTGTGGGAAAGCCTGAATGGGTGTGGTAGGGAATTCCATAACTTGGTAGCAGCACAGGAGATGTCATGTAGGCGGGAGTGAGAGGTTATTACCAGAGAAGAGAGAAGACACAGGTCAGAGGTAGATCTAAGAAGGTGTGAGGGAAAGTCTTTTGATATGAGATTTGAGATGTATGAAGGGGTGAATTTGTTCAGGGCTTTGTAGGTAAGGGTGAGTAATTTGAATTGGATTCTGCAGGACACAAGGAGCTAATGTAGGGATTTGCAAACTGCTGCAGCAAATGTGGAGTGGCGAGAGAGGGACTGATGTGTGGATACATGAGTGTCGGGATGATGAGAGAATGGTTAAGAGTTTTGGTAGTAGGGCTGTGTCAAGTTGACAACAATGCAGCAAGCTTGGGAGACTAGGGAAATTGTGTGGTTATTGACAGTGAGGGAGATTTGAGGGGAGGTGACTCTGAGAGGAGGAAAGTTGATATGTTATATATATGTTATATCCATACTCAATGCTGCCGCTCGGTTCATTTTCCTTTCTTGCCGCTCCTCTTCTGTCTCCCCCCTCTACCAATCCCTCCACTGGCTCCCCATCCCCTACAGAATCGTGTTCAAGCTCCTCACTCTTACTTTCAAGGCCCTCTCCAACTCCACTGCTCCCTACATCTCCAACCTAATCTCCATTCATGCTCCATCCCGCACTTTGCGCTCGGCTAACGACCGCCACCTCTCTTCCCCCCTGGTTACCTCCTCCCATGCTCGCATCCAAGACTTCTCCCGCGCTGCCCCCCTCCACTGGAACCAGCTCCCCCGCTCCATCAGAACTTCCCCCAACCTGTCCAGCTTCAAACGGGCCTTAAAAACCCACCTCTTCCTTAAAGCCCTTCAGTCCCCCACCTAATTGATAATCCTGCCCTCCCTCCTTTCCCCCTATTACCTCCCTCCTTTTCATTCTCCTCTCCCCCCCTCTCCGTCTCTGCCTCTGTTCTCCCCATTCCCTCCTCCTACCATTGCGTCTCTGTCCGTCCTACCCTCCCCTTAGATTGTACGCTCCTTCGAGCAGGGCCTCCTCTCCTTCTGTTCTCCACCACCTTAACTCTGCTCTTCAGCTCCTTATCTTTTCCAGGAGGTCCTCCTGCCCTTCTACCCCTCTCTCTACCCCACTGGGGGCTCTCACCTCTCATCTAGCTTTACATTGAGCTTCGGAGTTACTGTGCTTTTTGTTAACTGTACCGTGCTGTCTCACCCTGTATCGTGTTTCTGTCTGTCCCTGTACGGTGCTACGGATACCTAGTGGCGCCCTATACATAAAAAATAATAATAATAATAATATGTTCTGTTTTGGACATGCTGAACTTTAGATAGCGTTGGGATATCCATGTGGGTATAGCAGAAATACAGTTGGTTAGATAAGAAAGTTCAGAAGGCGACAGGTCAGGGCAAGAGATATAGATTTGGGTGTCATCAGTGTAGAGGTGGTACTGGAAGCCATATCAGGGAATTAGTTCTCCATTAGAAGAGGTATACAGTGGAAAAAATAAAGGGCCAAGAACAGAGCCTTGTGGGAGTGGAGGAGTGGATATACCAGAGGTAGAAACACTAAAGGAGCAGTTCAACAGGTAGGAAGTGAACCAGGAAAGTACTGTGTCTCAATGGCTTATGGATTGATGGGTATGTAGGACAAGAGGGTGATCAACAGTGTCAAAAGCAGCAAAGAGGTGCAGCAAAATGAGAATGATGAAATGACTGTTAGACTTTGCAGTAAGTAGATCATCAGTCACTTTTGTAAGAGCAGATTCAGTGGAATGTTGGGGGTGGAAGCCTGATTGCAAAAAGTCGAGAAAAGAGTGAGAGTAGAGAAAGCGAGACAGGTGGTTCTACACCAATCACTCCAGTCGTTTGGAGAGAAATAACTCAGTAGTTGGCACGAGAGACTGGATCGAGAGATGGTTTCTATATAATAAGTAAGATGATATTTAAAGGAGGATGGGAATGTGTCAGTGGAGAGAGACAGGATGAAGAGGTGAACTACAGGTGGAAGACAGGGAGCGGGGAAAGTTGGGAGGGAATCGGCTCAAGGGGACAGGTTGTAGGGTAAGATGATGAGATTAGTGCAGAAACATTGTTTTCAGTTACTGGAGAGAATGGATTGATCATCTTTCCTATCTTTCTCTCTCTCTGCTTCTATTAGCTGGTGATCTATCACCTAATCCAGGTCCCCCACAGTTCACCAATATACAAATGTCAGAACACTACCGAAATCCAGAAAAACTCAAACACATCACCTGTCTCCCATGTCGAAGTCAGTAAATTGGATAAAGTCATTTCAATTAAAATCGAGCAAACTTGGTTATCTCTGTCTGAAAAGATGCGTATGGCACGCTACGGCGGGAAAGGGCGTACGCAGCCGTAACATGTGGCAACAACAGTATCTACGCTTTTACATACATTCGCACCAACACACACGTTTGTAAAATAGTACACATTAATGGTAGTTGCAACACATAGTTATTTATTTCGAAAAATAGTAGTGTTTATGTGTAATATTATAAGTTATATGCATATTAGTGATACATATGGTTCAGGTTAAAAGAAATGTGTCATGTCTAATATCATATTAATCCCCTTTACATCAGCAGCTGTTCGGTGCATTCAGCGAAGAGATCGCACATTGCATACTCTAGTTATTGATGTTAGGGAATAAACCTTTAATATGATTGTCACGTTACCAGAGAGATTTCAACTGGATCCTGATAGTTCAGCCGAGATTGACGTTACTTCAGCGAGGGTGCAGAGTCTAACAAGTGAAAGGTGTTCACCAGTGATTCCTGCAAGGGAATATGGGCTTTTGCGGCTTCCACTTGCAGGTCGCGGCCCTCTGGAGAAGTTCTCAGCAAACACAACAGACGGAGCGTTGAATCAAGTAGAAGTAGTGCTGTCACTTGATAGTGGCGTTTAGCCGGGAAGTTTGGCAGCGTTGCCACTTGGGAGAGGAAATATAGCTGGGATGTTCAGCGATGTAGTCACTAGGGAGCTGGTTAGCAGGAAAAGATAGTGTCGCCACTTGGAAGTGCTTTCACTGGAATGTCAGCAGCGTAGCCACCTAGAGGTGAATTCCCCGGAGAGATGTAGCTTGGGAGCTGAAGCAGTAGCAAAAACACAGAAGCTGTTTCCAACCTTAAAGTCAGAGACTGACTGAAAGAACCAGCATTGAGTTCTGGTCAGAGGAGGTAGATATAGTGCAGTTCCTATTGGACAGCCAATAGAGGGCAGTGAGAACACATAAAACAGTTAGACAGTTCTGCGCATGCGCAGAACCACTGAGCGCCGAACGGAAGAAGGGGAGAGACAGCGCTGGAGGGCTGCAGCAGCGTGGACCAGGTAAGTGAAAAAAAGAGAGTCTTGGTGGGGAAGGCCGTCGGAATCAGCGGACACACACGCCGGCTCCCGGGGAGACAGCGGGAGTCCGGCGTGTGACAGTACCTCCCCCTTTAGAGGTGGGCACCGAACACCTAGGACCTGGTTTCTTCGAAAATCTGGAGTGAAATTTTTTCAGCAGAAGAGGAGCACAGATGTCTGCAGCCCGTACCCAGGAGCGCTCTTCGGGGCCGTACCCCTTCCAGTACACTAAATACTTGATTGTTCCTCTAGAACTTTTGGAATCCAGAATATGGCTGATCTCGAATTCATCAGTTTGTTGGAGAGAAAGAGGAGTGGTAGATATGTCAGGAACAGTGAATCGATTAATAATGAGTGGTCTCAATAAGGAAATATGAAAGGCATTGGCAATACGTAGAGTGGGTGGTAGCCGTAACTTAAAACAAACGGGACTGATTACTTGAATGATCCTATAAGGACCAATGTAGCGAGGAGCAAGTTTCATACAGGGCACTTTAAGACGAATGTTCTTTGTGGATAACCACACCTTGTCGCCGACCTTCAAAAGAGGAATGGCTCTGCGTTTTATATCTGCCACCAGCTTGTAGCGAGTAGAGGATTTCTGAAGGGCCTTTCGAACTCGAGACCAGATGGATAGAAAGTCCTGTCGAAGAGTGTTAACAGCTGGAACTTGGGTGGGAGGGAGGGCTGAAAATTCTGGCATACGAGGATGGCCTCCAAATACCACGGAGAACGGAGTGGTTGATGTGGATTCGTGAAAGGAATTGTTATGAACAAATTCTGCCCAGGGTAGCAAATCCACCCAATTACTCTGGTTGGCTGAGGAAAATATCCTGAGAAACGTTTCAAGATCTTGATTGACCCTTTCCGTCTGGCCGTTGGTCTGGGGATGATATGCGTAAGAGAATTTCAGACGGATAGCCAGAAGATGACAAAGGGACCTCCAGAATTCTGAGACAAATTGTACCCCACGATCCGAGACAATTTCAGCGGGACAGCCATGTAGTCGGAAAATTTCCTTTATGAAATGTTGAGCTAGACATGCTGAGGACGGAAGACCGATGAGTGGAACGAAGTGTGCCATTTTAGAGAAACGGTCCACAATAACCCAGATGGTATTCAATTTATTAGCTGGAGGTAGGTCAGTGATGAAATCCATGCTAATATGGGTCCACGGTTTGGTAGGTAGTGGAAGAGGGTGAAGTAGCCCTTGTGGAACCTGGCGGGGAATTTTGTTTAGGGCACAGGTAGGGCAGGCAGCCACGAAATCTTTAACTTCGGAGTGGAATTTGGGCCACCAGTACTGTCGAGAGTGTAGTTCAGATGTTTTACGGGAGCCAAGATGACCTGTAAATCGTGAAGAATGACACCAGTGAAGAAGACTCTTCCGTAGATGAGGAGGAACAAATGTTTTTCCCTGAGGGGGAATAGGAGTTGAGGAAGTTGAGAATAATCGAATGCATTTAGAGTCCAGGATAGGACGTTCCAGCAAGGTGTCTGATCCCAAATTTTCTGGGAAAGCCCGGGATAATGCATCTGCCTTCTTATTTTTGATACCGGGTTTGAAAGTGACCCGCAGATCAAAGCGGGTAAAGAAAAGGGACCAGCGGGCTTGACGTGGATTCAGGCATTGGGCTGACTGGAGATAGAGTAGATTCTTATGATCCGTGAAGATTGTAACTGGGTGACGAGCCCCCTCTAGAAGATAACGCCATTCAGTTAGAGCCAACTTCATGGCCAGGAGTTCTTTATCCCCAATGGCGTAATTACTCTCTGCTGGCAGGAACTTGCGGGAGAAGAATGTGCAGGGATGGAACTTGCCTTGAATAGTTTTTTGTGAAAGAACTGCCCCCACAACGGTGGAAGATGCATCCACCTCTAGGAAAAAAGGAAGGGAGACATCGGGTTGCTGTAGGATAGGTGCCGATGAAAAGGCTCTTTTGAGAAATTGGAACGCTTCTAATGCTTCTGAGGTCCAATTTTGCAGAGTTGCCCCTTTTTGGGTAAGAGCTGTCAGAGGTGCCACAACAAAGGAGTAACCAGCAATAAAGCGCCTATAATAATTGGAGAAACCCAGGAAACGTTGAATGGATTTGAGTTGAGTTGGTTGGGGCCAGTTGATTATAGCATGAACTTTTCCCGGGTCCATTTGTAGACCGGATCCAGAAACCAAATAGCCCAGGAAAGGCAACTTAGGGACCTCAAATATGCATTTTTCCAATTTGCAGAATAAATGGTTGGTGCGTAATCTGGAAAGAACTTCAGCCACATGTAGACGATGAGTGGAAAGGTCCCTGGAGAAAATTAAGATGTCATCCAGATATACTACTACATTGGAATATAGCAGATCACGAAAGATTTCATTCACAAAACTTTGGAAAACAGCTGGGGCGTTACATAAGCCAAACGGCATCACTAGATATTCGTAATGGCCGTCCCGTGTATTAAAAGCCGTTTTCCACTCATCCCCAGAGCGAATCCGGATCAAGTTGTAAACTCCGCGTAGATCGAGTTTAGTGAAGATTCTCGCACCTTTAATGCGATCGAAGAGTTCGGTGATTAATGGAATGGGGTAGCGGTTTTTAATAGTGATGGCTATCAGGCCTCTGTAGTCGATACACGGACGGAGAGCTCCATCTTTTTTTTTCACAAAGAAAAACCCGGCCCCGGCGGGTGAGGAGGAAGGTCTAATGAAACCACGTTGCAGATTTTCCTTGATATAGAGTGTAGTAGCCTCTGTCTCGGGCAGTGAGAGAGAATAGACTCAGCCTCGAGGAGGAGTTTTCCCCGGAATGAGATCGATGGGGCAATCCCAAGCTTGGTGGGGTGGTAGACGCTCAGAGGAGGCTTTAGAGAAGACATCCGAAAAGGAAGAATACTGGTGCGGTAAGATAACTGTAGTGGGTTCTGAAGGAATCTGTGTGAAGCCGAGAGGCTTGACCGGGGTTAGACATTGGCGAGAGCATGCAGGGCCCCATGCGGTGATTTGTGATGAAGGCCAATCCAGATGGGGTGAATGTAGATGAAGCCATGGTAGACCTAGAATGATTGGGCTGATGGTCAGTGGGAGAACGAGAAAGGAAATCTTTTCCCAGTGGAGGGCCCCAACTTGCATGGAGATAGGTTTTGTTCGTCTAAGAATACTGCCATTAGGGAGACGGGAACCGTCAATGCCCGTAGTAGCCATGGACTTTTTCAGCGGAACAGTGGGCAGCGCCAGTCTTGTAACTAGAGATTGAGACATAAAGTTCCCGGCTGCTCCTGAATCCAATAAGGCCTTGGACGACTTGGGCCCTGAAAGTAAATGTAAGGTGACAGGAAAAGAACATGTTAGGTCTGGAAAAGAAGTTGGAGAGTAAGTAAGAGTCCCTAGACTGACCTCTCCAGTGCAGGCTGGGGTTTGTCGTTTCCCGAACGCCGGGTACAAGAAGCCAGAAGGTGACCAGAATCTCCACAATATAGACATAGTTTATTCTTCATCCTTCTCTCTCTTTCATCCGCAGTTAAACGGGAGCGCCCCAGTTGCATAGGCTCGTCCGTAGATGTGGGTGGTTGAAAACGAGGAGCTACACGAAAGGTAGACCGTCTAGGAAGGTCTTTCTCCGACGATCTTTCCCGAAGCCGAAGATCTACCCGGTTGCAGAGAGAAATTAGGGCATCTAAGGTGGGTGGCAATTCTTGAGAAGAGAGAGCATCCTTGATCTTATCTGACAGCCCTTGCCAAAAGGCAGCAACAAGAGCCTCATTGTTCCACTGGAGCTCAGAAGATAGAGTCTGAAACTCAATAACGTATTGAGCCACAGAACGAGAATTTTGACGTAGTCTTAGGATGCTGGTAGCAGCGGATGTCACTCGTCCTGGTTCATCAAAAATCCTCCTGAATGCCGAGGTGAAGGCTGAAACATCATTGAGGAGATTGTCATTACGTTCCCAAAGAGGAGAGGCCCATGCCAGGGCTTTCCCGGATAGGAGGGAGACCATATAAGCTACTTTTGACCTGGGAGTAGGAAAATTTTGAGGTAATAACTCAAATTGGATGGAGCACTGATTTAAAAAGCCACGGCAAGAGTTAGGATCACCTTCAAATTTGGAGGGTGTAGGCAAACGCAGAGAGGAAGCGGCTGCAGCAGGGGCCTGGGCTGCTTGTGGTTGAGCAGCCGGCTGAGGCGTGGTCTCCTGTAATGCGTCTAGACGGGTAGCCAGAGTTTGTAAACATTGCAAAAGTTGCATCTGAACTGCATCCTGATGCTCCACTCTTCCAACCAAGTGTTGAAGCATGTCCTTAACGGAAGGTTCTCTATCAGGATCTGACATGGCTGGTTCTTAGTGTCACGTTACCAGAGAGATTTCAACTGGATCCTGATAGTTCAGCCGAGATTGACGTTACTTCAGCGAGGGGCGCGGAGTCTAACAAGTGAAAGGTTTTCACCAGTGATTCCCGCAAGGGAATATGGGCTTTTGCGGCTTCCACTTGCAGGTCGCGGTCCCCTGGAGAAGTTCTCAGTGAACACAACAGACGGAGCGTAGAATCAGGTAGAAGTAGCGATATTACTTGATAGTGGCGTTTAGCCGGGAAGTTTGGCAGCGTTGCCACTTGGGAGAGGAAATATAGCTGGGATGTTCAGCGATGTAGTCACTAGGGAGCTGGTTAGCAGGAAAAGATAGTGTCGCCACTTGGAAGTGCTTTCACTGGAATGTCAGCAGCGTAGCCACCTAGAGGTGAATTCCCCGGAGAGATGTAGCTTGGGAGCTGAAGCAATAGCAAAAACACAGGAGCTGTTTCCAATCTTAAAGTCAGGGACTGACTGAAAGAACCAGCATTGAGTTCTGGTCAGAGGAGGTAGATATAGTGCAGTCCATATTGGACAGCCAATAGAGGGCAGTGAGAACACATAAAACAGTTAGACAGTTCTGCGCATGCGCAGAACCACTGAGCGCCGAACGGAAGAAGGGGAGAGACAGCGCTGGAGGGCTTCAGCAGCGTGGACCAGGTAAGTGACTTCTTCCTCTCAAACAACCTCAACCTTCTTGGAATTACAGAAACAAGGCTTATACAATCAGACACTGCCTAACCTGCAGCTCTTTCACATGGTTAATTCACACCTCCAGACCTGGAAGCAGACAAAGAGGTGGGTTGGACTACTTCTCATGGTGCACCTTCGTAGTTCTACTAAATGTCCCATCACTCACATTCATATCTTTTGAAGTACATGCTACACAGATTTTTAATCCAATATGTGTCTGTTTCTATCATCTATTGCCCCCCTGGACCACACCAACAATTTCGTGAACATTTCTCTACATTGCTCCTTCACTTCTTATTTAGCGACATCCCAACCATCACCATTGGTGAATTCAACATCCCCATTACTAGTCCACATTCCAATTCTGCCTCCAAACTACTCTCTCTAACCTCCTCCCATGTGTCACGAATCGGGGTATTAGTCCTGTTTACACCACTCGGCGGTACCATATTAAAGTACATCTCCCTTTTCGTCTAAGGCAGCATTCTATCCTGGGACAAGCATGACTTCTGTCTGCAGCACTGGAGCCTGCCATCTTGGGTGAGACATTTACTAAACATGCTGCTGAGTCTGAACACCTGATCTCATTCACCAATTAGCTTCCTCTGCAGACTATAAGAGTCTGCTCCTACACTCAGCAAATTGCCAGTGCAACACTTTCCTAGTTCCTGGTTCCAGACTACCACAGTTGCTGTTTGTTTGCTGCTTCAGACTGCCTGCTGTATACAGATCTCAACCATCAACCCCTCGTGTGAATTCAGCTTCATCCTGTTTGCTGCTTCATTCCGCCTGTTGTATACAGATTTCAACCATTTACCCTCTGAGTGAATTTAGCCTCATCCTTTTACTAATACATGGACTTCCACCATTTACTCGTTGTGTGAGTTTAAATTCATACTGTTTGCTGTTATATGGACTTCAAACCATTAACCCTTTGTGAAAAATTCAGCTTCAATCTGCAGGCTGTGATACAAACTTTAAACCATTAACCCTTTGTGTGAATTCAGATTCACTCTGCTTGCTGAAATAATGACTTTGGCTATTTATTCCATTTGTGTGGATTCAACTTCATTCTGTCTGCTCATGTACAGTTTTCAGCTGTTACCTTCTCTCTGGATCCTCCTCTCATCAATCTATTCCTGTCTCTCCTACTGACTATCTGGGATAAGGGGTTGTTGTTCCGAGTTATCCACTTTCTGGAGCCATCTCTGTGTCTCAGGGTACTGACTTCCAGTTCCAGGCTTACCTCAAGTTCTGAGTTGTCCAGGGCCAGCTCCAGGATTATTCTGTTCAGGAGGTTGCCACCCCCTGTATAGTCTCTGCCTGAGTTCTGAGTCTTCCCAGTCGTGGTACTATATTCCTCCGAGTCTCTGAGTTCTTGGTGGTATTGAGTCTCTGGTCATGGGGTCAGGTCCTCCCTGTTCCCACATCCAGATTCCAGTCGTTTAGTCCAGTCCAGCTTTCCTCCTCCTAACATCTGGTATACAGGAATACAGGTACCCTTATGAGCAAGACACTCATCCAGCCTCCCAGTTTCCACTACATCCCTGCCACAGCTAGCCCCAAGGGTCCCGAGACGGATCCCAGAAACCCTATTGCCGTGACACATTGGCCTTTCCCAGTGAGTTAAATCATCTCAATGCCTTGATCTTGTTTTCGCTAGATTATGCTCAGTTTTTGATTTCCTTAACACTCATTGCCCCCTCACGCTCACCCCAGTACTATAACCTCTCTGCTGCCAAAATCTACCAAGCCTCCTCTTAACACCAGAAATCTTAACTATTAATTTTTAACAGTTTTCCACCTCTCTCCAATACCTTCTCTCCCCAATCTCTCCATTGCCCTCCCCTGATATGGCAGTACCTCATTTTCACCAAACCCTAGCAACAGACCTTGAGCAAGTGGTTCCAGTGAATCTTCATATTCCGAATAAACTTTGATGTCAACTGTGGCACACTAAAGTTACACGAAATCTTCAAAAAACGTTCTCGTAAAGCAAAATGTCTTGTACCTCTAATTATTATCTCACATTTACTGTTATCTACCACTCCTATCAAAATGCTCTGGACACTGCTAAACAAACATGCTTCCAATCACTCATTTGTGCTCAGGCTTCTAACCTCAAATGCCTTTTTAACACATTGAAAATCTCTTGTCAACCCTCCCACCCCAAACCCTGCGACTGCTATCAGTGCCCAGGATCTTGCTTCCTACTGCAAGGACAACATTGATAAGATCCGACTTGAAATGGTATCATCTTCCTCATCAAGCAATCAGCTCAATTTCTTCCCAGCACCCTCTGACATCCTCTCTATTTGATCCCACAAATGAAGATGAAGTATCTACTCTCATCTTACCTTCCTAATCTAACTCCTGTCCTCTTGATCCTATTCCCTCACAAATCAGTAGATACTTATCTCCTGTGCTCATTCCAAACTCAAATCTATAATCTCTCTCTACTGGTAACTTTCCGTCATTATTCAAGAATACAGCAATTACTCCTATTCTGAAGAAACAAAATTCTGACCCAAACTCTCTCTCAAAATTACCTTTACTTCTCTCAGCTCACATGCCCCTCCAAGCTTCTAGAGAGAATTGTCTACACTTGCCTCACACAATTTCTTTCCGCACACAACCTTTTGGATCCTCTTCAGTCAGGCTTTCATTATCATCATCATCACTATTTATTTATATAGCGCTACTAATTCCGCTGCGCTGTACAGAGAACTCACTCACATCAGTCCCTGCCCCATTGGGGCTTACAGTCTAAATTCCCTAACACACACACACACACGGGTCAATTTGTTACCAGCCAATTAACCTACCAGTATGTTTTCATTAGCAACACTGCACAGATACTGCATTGACTAAGGTTTTCAATGATTTTGTCAGTACTCTCTTCTAATTCTCCTGGATGTCTCTGCTGCATTTGACACTGTTGACCACGCACGTCTCATACAAATGCTACAATCCCTTCAAGAAATGGTTCTATTATGGTTCTCATCCTACCTATCTAATCATTTTTTCAGTGTTAATGTCTCTGTATGCACCTCTGCTCCGCGTTCCTTATCAGTTGGAGTACCACAAAGCTCAGTACTAGGTACTTTTGCTGTTCTCTATCTATACCACTTCTCTAAGAAAACTAATAAGCTCCTTTGGATTTCAGTATCATCTCAATGTGAAAGTTACCCAAATTTATCTATCCTCTCCTGATCTCTCACCATCCCACGTTAATTATTGTCTTTCTGCCGTTTCATCTTGGATGTCCTCTCGCCAACTCAAACGTAATCTTTCTAAGACAGAGTTAATAATATTCCCACCCGCCAACAGAAGTTACCTGCCTGACATCTTTATACCTGTTGACAACATGACCATATATCCCACCCCTCAAGCTCGCTGTCGAGGTGTGATACTTGAACTATCCTTTGTTCCCCACATTGACTATATATTTAAATCATGTTGCACACATCTAAATAAAATATTTCCAGAATATACACATATCTCACACAAGACACTGCAAAAACTTTAATTCATGCACTCCTAATCGTGATGTCTAGCCTTAATTGAATATGCCCCTAGAAGTCTATACAAACAATATATAGTTACTGTTAGGAACCCCTCCAGCCGGCACAACACAACCCGGAATCTACTCTGCCAATCAGGTGTTCACTGGAGCCCCTGATGGTGGGGACAGACTGGGCCGCAGACTGACAGAGGGTCGTGAAGTGTGTACTGGCTGGGGAGAACCCAGGCAAGCGGAGTGAGGTCCACGCAGAGGTCAAGGGCCGGCAGCAGACAACAGTATCGGTAAACAAGCTGAGGTCAGGGGTCACAGGCAGATAGCAGAAACGGTAAACAGGCCGAAGATCAGGGTCACAGGAAACACAAGCGAAGTCCAATTCAAAGCCAGGGGTCATACACGGGAAATCAGTAACAGTATCAGGATACAGGAACAGGAACAAGCAGGTCAGCAGACTGGAGCACAGAAGCTATAACCGGCAATGAGGTAGCAGACCTCATTGCCTTAAGTAGTAGGCCCAGCCAATCAGAGCCTGGCTCTGATAATCCTCAGCCCCCTTGCACCTAGGTTTAATTAGCCCACAGGTGTAATAATATATTGAGCGCATTCGCCCGGCTTCTCACCGCCGGGACGCAGCGCTGAAGCGTCCATCCGTTGCCCCGGCAACGGCCGGGTCATGGGCAGAAGTGACGTCCCGGTCGCCATAGCGACGGCCGGGACGCAGGTAGGAGAGTCGCGGCGGCTGGGCACCGCCGCCGCTCGTAACAGTTACCAGCTCAGTTTTGTGGTGTTTCCTTTACAATAGGTGTTGATGTTTTCTCATTAGTTGTTATAATTTGTACAATACTTTTTTTTTAATTTATTTATTAAATAGTTTTCATTAATCTCTCTGATCGATACTTTGTTTCAATTATTTTAACAATATAGTGGTTTATATACTGTTACTTTTGAAGTCTATTATATCAGTGGATATAACCACATGTTTACACTTAAATTGGTGACTATAGGCCCTTTTAACTGGAATCTTATAGTTAGCACTAATTATATTTTGTAGTATGCTGTCTTGAATCAACATTCAAACGGGATCCATTATGTCCATCAGTTTCAATAAGGAATAATAAGTATTTTTTATTTAAAATGTATGTTAATAAAACAATGTATACTTGCCCAGGCAAGTAGCATCTAAGTGTATATAATGTGTGACTCAAACAATTGCTTAGACATGAACTTTGTACTAGTTAAATAATAGAATAATGGGTGCATTCTTTAGTATATATGTGTATATTAAACAATGATGTTGGTTTTGTTTTTTTTTGTTTAGCAATAAGTTTGTTTTGAGGATTTATGCAGCCAAACCATTCCATTAATGCAGCAATCCCACACATTTTTTTCTTTAAAAAGCAAGATAAGTACCTTTTTTTTTTAAGCATGCATTTTTCTTAGCTATCCTTCTACAAATATTTATATCCTTTTCAAATCTCTCTGGAGGGAAAATAAGTATGACTGCCACAGGCTCATAGCTCTCAGCATGTTATGGGGTGGCAGAGATGGAGGGGAAGAAGGGAATGGATATCAGATTGAAAACACAGCTCAGTGGGGTGTTCCAAAACTTCTCTGCTCATGTGACTTTGGTTGCCTTGGTAGTCACATTATAGTGTGGAAAGGTTGCAGAATTATAAATGATTATTAGGTTGAAGAAACAAACCAAGAAAAAAAATGTAATTACCAAGTTGCTTCTTATAGCAAGGTGATTTATGTTAAAAAAAAACATACTTCATTTGTTATTGCAAATGTATTTTATTTGGTGGAGTTTGCCCTTTCCTCATACTTCATCTACAGAGGCACAGCTCTGGTACTTGCATCCCTTTTCTTCAGATTTGCTGTCCTTCACTAGTTAGCTCTACTCCCTCTTTTTTTCAGCAGTGCTGCATAGCCCAACAGCTTGTTTGCAAGTTTGTTATTTTCTGCATAGTACATATATAATATTGCTAATACTGCAGGAAAGTATCCCAAGAAACTGTTTTGAAAAATATACTTTTTGCATCATAAAAGTTGTCCATCAAACATGGTGAATAAATAAAGATTTATTTAATTGCATGATTCACCATTTTAGTGCATGTAAATGTTGTTGGAGGTTTCTGTCTAAAGGCAGTTGTTATGATAGGAATTTGCTATGTGTCAAACTGGAGACTTCCTATAGCTGTGCTGACCAGTCAAATACAAGAGATTACCCAGGCAACAGAGAGCATTGTGCATTATAGTTTCACACAACAAAATATATTGTATTTTTCCAACACTAGCACTGTTGTTGCCCAACTACACACTGTAGCAAAGGAAAGGCAAAGAAAGCATGTCCCTTGTTCGGGACTACACCTTCAGTGTTAAACAAAGAACGGTATTCCATTTCAATGCTAATTGTCCACACTGTGCATTTGTTCTGATAAGTGTACATTGCAAGTAGGAAAGCATGGTATTTATGTAGTGCCCTAGAAAATTAATACCTATGAGAATTCACCACACTAGCTCCAGATGACAGCTGTCAGGTTAGTATTCACAATGACAGCTACAAACACCTTTTCTAAATTTGTGTAATCAGCAGTCATTCAGCATCTCAAAGTGGCAATGTCAAACCCTGCAGGTTAAGTGTTTAAACATTGCCGCTTTAAATTAAAAGGGATACAAGTCGCGCTGACGTTAAACTCTCCTGCCGGACACCTCAGTAGTCACAGTCACTTGCGGTCAGTATCCTGCATCGATCGGACATCTCCATCGTCGATATGCAGGTAAGTCTACTTCTCTTAACATCGTTTTTTTACACAGTTGCATTTTTGTTGGAAGAGTCTTCGGTGTCAATATGGTGGTAATCGTAAAAATGATTACCACCGTCCTCTTCACCCTTTTTTTTTGTCTGTTGATTATGTCTGTTTGTCCCTGTTACAATGTACACTGCATATGGTCAGCTATATTGTGCTATTTACTATGTTAGCTATGTGTATTGTTGTATTTGTGTTATGCTAATTTGAACCTATATATAATAGCTAGGTTCAAATTTAAATTGCAGGTTTATGTATTACAAAACAGAAAAAAGAAGACTAGAATAATACAGAGCACAAACACCAGGGTAGCAAACGTTATAACGGACAGTTAGTGAAAGGGTCTGAGAGTCTAATAAACCCATCACAAAACAGCCGATTAGTCTAGCCTTCACAATGCTAATGAATGCCCAGTCAGAGGGTACCAGGTAAACCAAGTACACAATCTAAACATGATGGGATGGAGTGGAGTCTACCACTACTTCTGCCCCAGCTTCTGGCCACAATAATTGACAATGATACCAGTAAAGTACTATTAGGAGTTATAAGCTACCTGGGATAAATAATCGCAAGGAAAGAAAATTATTAAAAATGTAAAGGGCAGCAAAGAAAATGTAGTCACCCTCATGGGTAATTTTAATAACCCAGATATAACTTAGGGCACTATTGTTTCACGATATGAAAGACAATTTTTATCTATTTTAAATGACTGCTATATTTAACAAGTTGTAGAAGAACCAAGTGAGGGGACACTTACGGAAAACACACCATGCTAACATTTTTCTTTGAGTTGTTATAGAATGTTTTGCAAGAGAGCTACAAAAATGATTAATATTAGGAGGGCAAAGTTTATTCAGACCAAAAACGTATAGAAGTTTGAAAACTGGAAGTTGTACTCAAAGCAGAGAGACCAATGGTAATTTTTTAAAAATATTTTAAATAAATACTGTTGTAAGTACATACCATATGACAACAACATTTATGGGAATAAAAATCAGTCTATAGAATAAAATAAAAATGTATTTGAAACATTAAGGGAACATTTAATTGTTTAAAACTAAAAAGACTAAACGTTTTATGTAAATGCAAGGAATGTAGCAAAATATGTAAAAGGAAATCATGTTAGCAAAGACTGCAGCTAACAAAGAGTTGCAAAATTTGAAAAAAGACAAGATATAGGGACAGAAGAATTGTGTTTCCAGGGCACTCTTTTTTTACTCATATATGATAATCTATTATAAAAAGTATATGCTTTATTGATATGCATTAAAAACAATTATAGCAAAATATTAAAAAACGGGAAGATGATTATGACATTTGAATAAATACTGTTAAAAAGGTAGAAAAACGACCCTGCTGTCTTGCTGATTATATGTTATTACAATCCGCTAGCTTGTTGTTATTAGTATCCTTATGTTGATTGTTGGGTGTCAAACCATTATCTACACTTATATTGGATAATATCTTAGTAATAGATCAATCGGTAGGCCATGGGTACACCAATAAGAAATTATTTTTTCAAATTCCGGCTCAGAGCAGTAGTGTAATTCAATGTTATTTCACCCAGATTGTGATAAATCAAATGCCAATAATATAATGATATTTCAAGGATGTTTCCAATCTCCTGGATTTTGAAGATATGTATGTCATCCCTATTGTAGGCTAACAATGCTGGCAATCTAAATGCTTATTTACCTGCAGTGTAATTACCCACACTGATTTGCAGGAGAGAGTATCAGCATTAGTTGCTGTATGATAATTGCATCCAGTCTGATATTGCTTTTAAAATGCATTCATTATGCTACTTGCAATCTATATAGATTTGTAGCTAAATAAACACCCTAATTTGATCCCTCTTTAATGTTCTCTCCAGCTGCGCTAGATAACAGGATTGTGTTCCTCAGTGATCACTATAAGCGCTGGATGATCCGAGATTAACTCGAGGAAACAATTGACCTAACTGCAAAATAAGAACCTCATGAGAAACAAGCTAGATATGATTCTAAATTAATATGACATAGACAGCGAGTCCAGCGAATGCCGACGCGCGTTTCGCTATAGACTTTGACAAGCCTTTGGTTGCCTTATCAAAGCCTATAGCTAACAATAGGGCTGACATGAATTACACTACTGCCCTGAACCTGAATTAAAAAATAATTTCTCATTGGGGTACCCATGGCCTACCGATTGATCTATTACTAAGATATTATCCAATATAAGTGTAGATAATGGTTTGACACCTCACAATCAACATAAGGATACTAATAACAACAAGCTAGCGTATTGTTATAACATATAATCAATAAGACAGCGAGACAGCAGGGTAGTTTTCCTACCTTTTTAACAGTATTGTTTATTAATTCAAATGTCATTATCATTTCCCCGTTTTTTTAATATTTAACAATAATTGTTTTTAAAACATATCAATAAAGCATATACTTTTTATAATGGATTCTCATATATAATGAGTAAAAAAAAGAGTGCACTGGAAACACAATTGTTCTGTCCTTCTATCTTGTCTTTTTTAAATGTGTGTGGGTGCACCTCCCCTCAGTAACTATTGATACAATTATATAATCATAGAGGGGTTGATATATACTCGGTGCGGTGTTGTTTGACTTTCTAGAAAGAATTGTAAAAGACAGCAAGTCTAATCCTAAAATGTATTAGAATGTGCCACTGAATGAAAAAGCATGGAAAATAAATGTAGAAGAGAAAGCTGACCTTTCAAATATGTTTTTTTCATCTGTATTCACAAAAGAGGGGAGAAAGTCAGGAAATGAGTTGTATAGCAATGACCTAGGCACATAATGAAATGTTACTTGTCTAACACAGGATATAACATAGACCTGGTCAAGATGCCTTTACCCCATGAATGCTAAAATGACTCATTTCTCTTGCTAGACCATTATTTCTAACATTTATAGATTCCTTCATAATCAGATCAGTACTATAAGATTGGTAACACAACAACTTAATAAGCGAACAAAATCAGAATCAGGAAACAGTAGACTTGTGAGCCTGACTACAGTCATGAGTAAATTATTTGCCAAGATTCGGAGGGATGCAATAGTGTCAGTATGGTAACATTAAGGATCAGTTACAACAAACAAACATTATTCGTTTTTATGAGGAAAGTAAGTTTCTAGATAGATCTTTGTAGTGCAAATGATGTAATATTTTTGAATATTGTTCAATACTGTTCCCACATTACTGTCCATTAAATAAGAGTACTAGGGAAAGTATGTAAATGGGTAAATAACCGGTTGAACTATAGAATGTAAAGAGTAGTTATCAATGGAACATATTCATAATGGGATAGTTATTAGGCATCAGTATTGGGCTCTGACCTCTTTCTATTGTTGACCTCATAGATGGCCTAGAATGTAAATTGTCCAAATTATTATTATTGCTGATGACACTAAGCTATGTAGAGTTAATAACACAGATCAAGTGTGAATTGTCACAGAAATATTTAGACAAAATGTCAAACTGGGCTGTGACATGGCAGATAAAATTGAATGTACATAAATGAATGGTTATTAAATTGATTATATATATGGGAAAAACAGATGGAAAAGAACATAGGAACGCTAGCTGACAGAAACACACAAGGCAGATAAAATCCTTAAATATCCTTAAGTATAAAAAGAGGGATTTATGCACATGATGCAAATATAGTATTACTATTGAAGTCACTAATTAAACCATATATTTTATATAGGGTAAGATTTTGGCCACCTTGTTGTGAGGACATAAGATAACTAGAGAGGGTTCAGAGGCAGATAACTTTATTAATAATGGAAATTGTAGGGTTAAATTATAAAGAGATAAATCATAGCTTTGTTTACTCTGGAAAAATGTGCCTTAGAAGTGTGTTAATTTTTATAATATAATATAATATTTAGGATTAATACAAATATTTAATTAACTTTTTGTACCAAGGACCATACAGAGGACAAGGATCACCAATTCCGAATGGGAACTTGTGGTATCCCTTACCTCATGAGGAGTTGATGCCAATTCAGAAATATATCAGACTGCCATTTTTGTGGTCAGGAAAGAATCCCCCCTTCCCACCTGTGGGTATAAATTGACATTTGTGACACTGGAGGTTTGTTTTTGCTTCCAATGGATTAATGCAATTAGAATTTTTATAATAGGTTAAACTTGATGGACCTGTTTTTCAACATTACTATGCAAAACTAAATGTATTTCTTTGTGAACTTGGCCTTTGCCCAGCTAACTTATGTATATATACAATTTGCAATATCATACTTGTCTACCCCTCCCCACACTGAAACTAAATTGTCAATTACAGCCCTTAGCTCCAGTCCAAAGGTCAGGAACAGGGCCTGATCAACCACTAGGCTGACCAGGCTGCAGCCTGGGGCGCTGAGTCCTGGGCGGGGGGGGCGCATTGCGGCACACTAGCAAGCTGTTTTTTTTAATTTTTTGTTTTTTTCTTCAAATGCCGGCGATCGGCTTCTTTCTCCTCTGATGGGGCCACCCCTGGCCACAAGGGGGCGGTCCCGCATGTTCCTGTACCCAATCACACAGCTAACAGCATCTGATGCTGTTAGCTGTCCTGTCAGTGTATCTCACGTGACCACACTAATCAAACAGAGCGCGCCCGCAGTGACAGTGCAGCTAACAGCGTCTGATGCTGTTAGCTGCATGTGAAGATGACAGAAGCGTTGGCGTCTGGTGAGAGGAGGAACAGAAGACAGCAAGGTAAGTGCAGCTTGTTAAATATCAGGGGGGGGGGTGACACATCGGATGTGGAGGGGGAGAGATGACTGGGTGGGATTAATGAACTGGCTAATGTGGCTAACGAGGGGGGTCTTATAAATTGGATTTGGGGGGGATTAATGAACTGTCTAGTATGGATTGGATAGGGGGGATTAATGGAGTGAAAATGGGGAGGTAATGAACTGGTTAGAGGGGGGGCTTATGAATTGGATGGGGGGATTAATGGAATGGCTAGGGGGGATTAATGAAGTGAAAATGGAGAGGTAATGAACTGGCTAGAGGGGGGTTAATGAATTGGATAGGGTGGATTAATGAAATGGCAATAGGGAGGTAATGAACTGGCTACAGGGGGGGTTTATGAATTGGATAGGGGGGTCATACATTGTCTGGTGTGGGTTGATAGGGGGGATGAATTGGCTGGTGGTGATGAAATAGCTTGTGGGGGGCAGGATCTCTGTATTGTGTGGCAGTGATGTGGATGCTGACTGTGGTTTCAGCAGTCACTAGAATACTAAATACTAGATAGACAGGGCTGGTAGATGTTACTATATGAGTGTAAATAATTTTCATATATTTTATTGTCTATGTCTGTACTAGGGGATTGTTTTGTATCATTCAGGGTTTGTTAAAATTTTGCACTATAATAAAATGTTTGCACATTTTAAATACCGGACTCCTAAGTTTTCAGAAGCCAGGCAACGGACAACGCTCAAAGAACAAGCAAAAGATAACACCAGGTAGTCTACGCTGCAAGATCAGATGAGAGGACATGCATAATGAAGTGTGTTTTATGTATTAATTAATGTTTTACAATTTTGTTTATTTATATATATATATATATATATATTTTTATTTTTTATTTACCCACATATTGGTGCGGGGGGGTAACCAGTGTAGTAGCCTAGGGCGGCTGTGACTCTTATTCAGGCCCTGGTCAGGAACCATTTGAATAGGTTCCCAGCTAAAAGATCAAAAGAGCACAGTGTTCTATATAGGATGCTGTGTTAGTCCAAGTGGAGCTATATGGAAAACCTCTGGGTTTACTAAGAGCAAAATAACCTCTCAATGTGACTTGAGTGCTGAGAGATGTCACATACATCCCTTTTAACAGCAACGGCACCAAATCCATTTTATTACAAATAACAAGACAACATAAAAATGCACATGCTATAAAATAGCCTTGGATATCCAAACTCTGGGAGTCATTTATAAAGCGGACTCGATGCTCAGTTCAAAACACCCATGCGCTTAGATGGTTTATCCAGCGCACATCAAGATACACTTTCCTCCACACTCAGGTGCCTCTAGAAATGTCATCAAAAGTCCAACCTCTTCCCCTTTAAATTTAATAAAGCTTTTTCATGTGACATTTTTGTGTGTTTGAAGCTTTGTTTAAAATTGGGCAAATTGCATCTAGAAGTGGGGTTCTCTGCCATGGTGCAACTGGAAGGTACGAGATGCGTCCTATGAAAAGTATATGCATACCTTGCATACGAGTTTGGGAATCAGAACAGGAGGTGTGAAAAAGGGGTGAAATCATATCACGCTGGGGCATGCCTAGCACTTAAGTGCAAGGCCACCATCAAACCCACTCCCCCCAAATACATACCTGCATTGCAACACTCACCAAGGGCTGGTACGCGAGTCATCTTCTGCCCGAAACCAGCAGGATACACATTCCTACTACCTCGACAGTAATGATTCTAAGGGACTGTCTCGACTGTCTGGCCCAAATCTAGACAGTTTGAAGGTGTGACTGGATCACTTATGGTATAAATTTATTTAAAGGAAATAGCACAGGGCGTTTATTTATATACTTGCCAATGCACTTATTTTTGATATTGTGTATATTTTGATATAGGAAATCGTTATTTTTTTCTGAGACAAGGGTAGAAAATTTGTTTTTTTGTTTTAACCTTGCTAAAGGAAATGCCTCATTCCTGATGTATATATCTGATACAATGAGCCTTTGTTTAGAAAGTCGTTTTGTGTATCGTGATGTGGGGAAATTACTTGTTTGAGGTTTGTACCATTCTTTTAAAATGTGTATTCTGCAACTGTTGGAAGAAAGGACTCATGCTAACTTCATGTTAATTAGACCTTTTGACTTGCTAGTAGACTTCCTGGCTCGGAAATAAGATGCAGGAAATCACAGCAAGGTTTTTAAGATATCACAGATAAGCGTAAATATTGTTAGCTTTGCAATGCATGTAAATCCATGTTTGTGTAAACACATGACATCCTGATTCTAAAAATAGCTCTGACTTCAAAGGGGGCTGGCTTACCCTTTGAGGCTGTGTCCAAACTGTATAAAAAGCACTTTCTTGTTTTGAAAAATTGTTCTTCCGATTTCATCTGACCTGATCACTGGTCCCTTTAACCAGTGTAAGAGCAAATAAACATCACTTGCTTCAAAGACCTGCTTGAAAATATCTCAAATGCTGAAAATCCTATGTCCTACCGATTAGACCCAAACTCTAATCCGTTCCCGGGTGTTTCTGAGGTTTGGACCCAGCTTTTCTGGTACCACCGGTCTGCCTGCTACTCTGCAGTTCTGGTCTGTGTGAAAGTGAGGGTGAACTTGGGATAACGAAAGGGAACGGTGGCAAAGTAAGCCCAGTCGGTTCCCAGCAACAACAGACAGGGTGGCATAGGCAGTCCATCCTGTCACAGAAGGTCTGGAATAGGATAAGACCCAATCTCCGCCTGCTCAGAGCTGGTGCAAAAATAAAGTCCTTTCGCTAAATGGAAAAGGCTGTGCACATCTATGCTTTGCAAGGAGGTACTAAAATGTGCATTCTTCACCCCTTTGTCTTATTTCAATGCAAGATGAATTCTTGCTTTTGCAGTGATCTTCAAACTAGGTGCACTGGTACTCTAACACCTTCCTTTGCAAAGAACACCTTCACTTTACTCATTAACTGGTGCAAACCTATGTGCTTGGGCAGTTTTGATCTGCATCTCACCCATTTAGTGCTTCATAAATGAGCTACTCTATGTTAAAGCGGGTTAACACACTTGCTCTGACTCTTATAAGACCCACAGTCTTTACTTTTTGAAGGAAAACACCAGTGATGACATCAAAAGATATTTCAAACAGTACAGGAAGTGTCTTTCTTTGTGCTATGGGCGGCTTTCTTTAAGCGAACCGGGTTTCTCCCGACTCATAAACTCCGTTAATCACAGTCACAAACTGTTATTAGCATCATGCTCTCAGAGCTGCACAGAGACATAGAACTTACTCTTGTGGTTCAGTCCAATAAGTTGTACATATTTGACATTTCATTAAATGTAAGAAGTCACAGAATAAAATAAAGTGTATTTCTTGGTTTGCAGTGGTTGCATGCAAATAAGGTGTGCTTATTTTTCTTATTTCTGCCTATGTTGCATAAACGAAACTCAAATTTAATACAGATATAATAATTCTGGTTATTCCAATCTGCTATCAAAGGAATGTCATACTTTTCCCAAAACAATTTAAAATCCATTAGAGTAGAGTAGGTGATTACAGTTTATTCCTTTATTCAATGCAAAAACTGACCTGGTCATAAATTTCTTTAGTTAGTCAAAGGTTCTAACTATACTCATGTATTTTTGCAAAGCCATTTTTAAAAAATTAGAATAGATCTCTGGTATTCATTTCTAACTCCTATGACTTTGTGAACTCTATGGAGATCTGCCTACACTGTTGATTATGATTGCATACACACTTCACAATTTGCCGACATCATTCCATCGCTCAGAGTGATTTTAGTCAGTTTATAAAAATGGGTTGGGAATGATATCCCTATGCTTGGGATATTGACACCCACTATACCACCAAAAAAACAACGAAGACCGAAATAACGTCCAAATTAAAAAGTACACTAACCTTAACCCCGACGGTGGAGATTAGCGAAAGCACGGGTATGCGACTGCTGTTAAATGCAAAGATGCTGGATTCTGGCACTGCATTGTGACGTCAGGTAAGTTAGCGACGTCGGCACACCCCGCACCCCCTAACCTACCACTTTAAATGTAGATGTCACTTTCGGTGACGTCATAATGAAGCGGCGCATCTAGCATCTTTTTGCATTTATCACCAGTCACATAACCGAGCTTTCTCTAATCTCCGCCGTCAGGGTTAAGGAAGTGTACTTCTTAATTTGGTCGTTATTTGGGTCTTAGGTTTTTTTTTTGCAGGTATAGTTGGTGTCGATATCCCAAGCGTCGGTATATCGATTACCACCGATAAAAATTAAATCTAACGATACAATGTGCTTTGGTACGATAAAACATGATCGTGGGAGAATACACACTA